>NW_007253115.1:112036-127068 GCF_000164805.1 Carlito syrichta
CGTGGCCACCTCATGTCCCTTGGGTTGCGGTGCCTGGTCTCTCCCGGCTGTGGCCATCACTGGCTGGGGCTCCTGCCACCCACCCTGGTGGGGGGGCTCGCGGTCTGCTGGGCCCCTTGATGACAGCACCCCTCCCTCGCCTCTGAAGGCCGCCCTCTGCACCCCAGGCAGTGTTCTGGGTGTGTGTGGGTCCTCGGTGATGCAGACCATGTGCCTAGGCCACCCATCACTGTCATAATGTCCCCATAAACCGTGTCTACGCCCTTCTCACCTTTCCCCTGCAAGGCTTTGGCTTGCTCACTGGGTCCTGAGCTTGCTGGTATGCTCAGAAGTGACCCACCAGGCGACAGGACCTGTGAAATAACTCAGGAGAGCACCGTGCACACGGGAGGGGTGAGGCTGACACCTCGGGGAGGGACGCCACAGTTCTCTGCTTTCCTGAGACATAATTCACAGTACACAACTCTGACACAAAGAGTGGATTCCAGTGCATGTTCTCAGAGGAGAGCCATGAACGGCAAAGCCCATTAGACCATGCCGAGGGGTACGGGGTGGGGGCGGGCAGGAAGGCCGGAGGGTGGGGCTGGAGAGGAGGAAATGGGTTTGAAGATGCGGTTAGGCTGGGTGTGGTGGCGTGCACCTGCATCCTAGCTACTCTGGAGGCTGAGGTGGGAGGATGGCTTGAGCCCAGGAGGCCGAGGCTGCAGCGAGCGGTGGTTGAGCCCCCGCACTCCAGCTTGGGCTGTAGAGTGAGACCTTGAGTCAAAAAGAAAAAGAAAAAAGGAAAGATAGAGTTGAGAGGTAGCGCCAAAGGGAGGCATTGAGGATGTTCCTGGACTTTTGTTTCCTTGAGTGACTGAAGGCCCAGATGGAGACAATTACAGGACGGCACCCCCGCCCTCCCTCTCTCCCCCATGGCCGGCCCTACCACGTCTCTCTCTCTCTCCTCCGCGTCCGCCTTCCCGTCTCTCCCAAAGCACCCCGAGAGCTGCAGCTCCGACTTGCATTCAAGGCAGGAGCGGGAAGGTGGAGAGCGGGGCCAGCCTGGTCGGAGAGCCACGGCTTTCTCAGAGGCCCCGCGGGCCTCCCCTGCACCTACCACAGCTGCGTCCTGTGTCCACATCCAGCCGGGAGGACAGCTCCGACCTCCGGGTGGAACAAAAAGGCCCCCCACTGGCTCTGCTCAGCCGTTCTCCTGGACTCGCCGGTCGCGGAACCGGTTCAGGCGTTTCACAAGGAGGGAGGGTGGCGGACACGGCGGCTGGCCTGTGGGTCTCCAGGCCACACTGAGTCGAGGTCCCTGGGAGAGTCAGGCCAGCTGTGGCTACAGGTCTCGGTTCAGGGGTGGCAGAGTGGGTGGTGACTGCTCGGGAGCCACCAGCACACAGGCCACGTTAAAGCCACAAGGCGGACGAGGCCGGTTGTGGAGAGAGTGGAGTGAAAACGTGGGTTTTCTGTGTATGACTGCCACTCGCTTTAATCAATCTTGTTAATTCAACAAAGTGTAACGGGCACTTTCCGTGGTCAGGAGCTGTTGTGGCCCTCGGGGCACTAAGATGAAGAGGCTCAGAGAGAACAAGTCGCTCCGTGACTCACAGCAGCGTGTTCAAAGGCTCACGCAGAGTCGCTCTTTAAGCGGGAGTTTAAGTGATCTACCTTGAGTCATGTGAGAGTCACCTGTCTACACAGGCACATTTGCGTATTTTAACTTGGGGCTGCCTTAAGAAAAGCCCAAGTTTAGAAGATACGACTGATAATGTCATTGTTAGCAAATTTGCTGTTAACATGGACACAGTGCATGAGGGAGTCGTGACTTGACTTTGGAGTTTTGGCCAGGAGGAGTGAGGTGCGCCCTGTCCAGGGACCTGGTGGGGATGAAGCTGACTGGTGGTTTCTTGCCTCGGCTGCACCTGCGGACTCCCTCGCGAGCCCCGTGGGTGCCTCACACGCGTGGTGCTCCAGGCCAGGTTCTCAACCCCGCCACCCCTTGTGCCTCTCCAGTTGGTGGCTTTCCTGCTGCTCTTGAGTGGTGGCAGGACCGTCCTTCCAACTCGAGCCAGAACCCAAGGGTCGCGGGACCGTCCTGCCGCCCTCGCTCCGCTCTCACCAGGGAGGCCCACGATTTGCCCCCGGGTGCTTCTGCACCCGTCCCGCCCACTCACCTGGGTTGTCGCCGTCCCACCCTCCTCCTGGGCGGCTCCCCTGAGCCCCTCTCTGTGGCGGGAGCCCTGTCCTCGGCCTCACTGTCAAGTTCGTCACACTGCTGAACGTCCCCCAGCGCCCCGTGACGTAGGGTCCTCAGCCCGTCTGTTTAGAAATGGAGACCCAGCGAGCCCCTTCACTGTGGACTCTCGGGGAGGGACTAAAGGGGTGGCACTTAGGGCTTTCCAAAGGCACCAAGGGAAGCGGTGACCTGAGGGACACCGGGGGCATCTCGTGGCACACGTCTCTGGACACTGCTGTGTGGCAGAACTTGGCGGTGGAAATTTGTCCCCTTGACATGCCTGAGAGGCCTCCTGTGACCCGGCCTTGGCCTTCCTTGAGCGGCACCCTCCACCCTCCCTGTCCTGAGTGTCACGTCTCTGAATGGCAGGCCACAACCATCCCTGCGCACAGCACCTCCGGGTGGCCAGGCCGTGCACATTTCAACTTGAGGACTCCGTGAGGTCAGGTGAGCTCACTCACACGGCAGGAGAACGGGCACAACCCGTGTATGTGCCCTAGACTGCCCGGGGGAGAGGCTGCGAGACCAGGCCGTTGTGGTGGTGCTGCTTGCGAAGTCCACGGCACTCCCAAGGGACAGGCCACCGAGCATGCGTGGTCGTGTTTCATAGTCACACCCTCCTGTGGGGTGGGTGTTGGTGTGTTCTCACTTTGCAGGTGATGGAGCCGGGCTCAGAGAGGCCGAAGGATGTGCCCAGGGTCATGCCCTGTGAGACCTTCCAGGTGGGTGTCGGGCAGCCTGACCTGAGACTGCACTCTGTCCACCACACTGGGAGGCACCTGGGAATGGACGACTAGGGATGCTTGTTAGTCTAAACTCGTGTGTGTGTGTGTGTGTGTGTGTGTGTGTGTGTGTGTGTGTGTGTTCCCCACATAACCCAAATGGCCAGCCCCCAGGAAGTGGGGAGCTCATGGGAAAAAAGCGCTTGCGTGAGTCTCGTTTCTGGCAACACTGTAGTGAGGGCGTGTGAGGAACACCAGCGTGTGGGCTCCGGCCTGCTCGCTTGCTGTCTTAGACGTGTGCTCTGGGGGTGGCTGACCCCTGTTTTACATCGTGTTACTCTTTGCAGAACAAAAAGCAAATTTGTATTTAACGGGGACTATTCATTGTGGCCTCATTGGGTGGATCTCATCAGTCTTTTCATTCAAACCTGGGAGTCTCTTGCTGGAAACCTGTGTGGAGATTATTCTCTCTTAAAAATATATTCATGTCCAGAGATGACGTGCGAGCGTGTGGGCGATGCTGAGGATTCACCGGCTTCTACTGCGTGCGGACAGAACGCCTGTCCTGGGCCCGAGTCTGCTGACAGTCACGTGTGAGCCACAGGATACGTCCGCGGGGTCACTGCAACTCAGCATTTTGGGATTAAGCCATGTCTGTATGCTGGCATGTTTTTGTTTTCTTTTTTGAGTTGGGGTCTCACTCTGTCACCCAGGCTGGTGTGCAGGGGCATGCTCACGCCCACTGCAGCCTCGGCCTGCTGGGCTTAGACGATCCTTCTGCCTCAGCCCTCCAAGTAGCTAAAACCACAGGCACGCACCACCACGACTGGTTGATTTTTTGATGTATTGTAGAAACAAGGTCTCACCAATTTGCCTAGGCTGGTCTCGAACCCCGGGGCTCAGGTAATCCTCTTGCCTCTGCCTCCCAAAGTGCTGGGACGACTGGCGTGGCCCCCCAGGCCTGGCCTACCCTGGCATTTTTAATAAGTTCAACTGTATCATTTTGCTACACTCCCTGAGGGTCAGACATGGTCATGACACGGAATAATCTGAAATATGAGTGAGGGCTGCGTGGGTCATGGGTGTCACAAGCCTGTTCTTTGCTTCCTCATTACATTTTACAGCAGATGGAGACACTGAAAATGGGGCATCGACTTGGACTGGTAACTCCCATGACGCGTACTGTGTGGTTTCTGTTTAAGAAGAGTCTGTTTCGCGCGGGATCACGTTGGCCACAGTTTAGGGTCAAGGCCTGTGCTTTCCACTCCAGATGAATCCAGATGCAGGAAGGCCGCAGACACCCTGGCGGTCTCTGAGGTCAACAGGAGCAGCTTGCCTCGGGTCACTCATTGCGGTCCTACCTCAGGGTTCTTCCACTTGAAGGGGGAGCTTTCCCTCCCTCCCTGAGGGCCCGCCACCATCGCAGGCCACGGCGAGAAGGCACCGGTGTGCTCAGGGCTGCATTCCTTTTCCCGTCAGTAGCCCTCAGTGCCCGTGTTTCATGGACGCCCGTTCCTTTACCTGGGGCGGGATCAGAGGCGGTAAACCCCGCTGTCTCATTTCTCAGTCCTGGCTACTGTCGGGGTGAGGTGCCGAGGCCTGCATGGATGACGGGCCTAGAGAGACACTCGGGTCCATGTATTTCCCTATCCTTGGATGAGACCTTGGACTGGGGGAGGGGGTTCTGGGCTTCTGGGGAGGAGATCCCTCCTAGGCCAAGTGCTGGAAAACGTTAAAGCTTACGTTTGAATAATGGTCACAGGTGGTTCGATAAAGTCATCAAGTCACAGTTTTTCCTGTTTCCACTCACTAGTGAATGCAGAAGCCGAGAAAGAATGTCCAGGAAAGCAAGACATGCCACTTGGGCTGGGGTGGCGGAGCGGCTCCTCCTTCCCCCTGCCCCCATGGTGCTGTGGGCCTGGGAAGCGGGACTCGTCGCAGGGCAGTGGCAACACTCACCGCGGTCGCTGGTCCCTCCGCCGCCTTGTTCCCCATCGAGTTGGCCGGTGTCCACAGGGGGCCGATCTGCTTCCTGTGCAAATCCTATAATCCAGTCTCTAGCTTTTGATCCCATGTGCCAAAACAGAGCCGTACGTGACCCCCCTCACTGGCCGGTGCCTGTTTCATCTGCTCAGGGTATCTGGGTCACTTCCTGGTGGCTCCGGCTGGGTGAGAGGCAGCTCTTTGAAGCTCCTCTTCCTCGTGGCCTTCTGGGGCTGCCGTGCAGCAGGCAGGGCAGCGGCGAGGCGTGGTCGGCCCAGGGCTGCTCCGGCCCTTGCCGCCCGTGCCCCTTCCACAGCTGAGCAGGGGGGAGCTGGATGCCCCAAGCTCCCCTGAAGAAGAGGGTGGCCTGTGACGGCTGTGGCCAGCGTGGCACGCTCAGAACTCCCGATAAAGGGATCAAGCTGCCGACACGCTTCCCTTCACGCCTTCTGGTCTTGAACGTTGTCACAGTGTCTGCTCCTAGAGTGGCCATCTTGCCACGAGGAGCTGAGAGGCAGAGTGGGCCACAGACGGACCTTGGCATTCACGCATCATGAGTGCATGTCAGACAGGACCGCTTCCCTCGAGACAGGGTGAAAAGCCCTCAAGGGTGGCTTTAATCCAGGGCCACACATTCTTCCACCCGCCTCCCTTCAGAGAATGTCCCTGTCCCTTGAATTGTGGCCAGCCTTGGTGACCACGGCTTCCAACAACGGAAGGCAGAAGTGGCACTGCATCGCCGCTGGGGCCCGTGGGGCCACCGGCGTCTACTGGTGCTTCTCTCCGACAGGTGCCTTGGGAGCCCCGAGCCGGTGTGTTGAGACGTCAGTCCACATGGAGGCTGCCATGCTGGAGATGCCGCGTGGGAGGACACACAGAGACAGAGAGGCCCCAGGGCCCCCGTGGTCCCCTCAGCTCCCTGAGTTCTTCCCAGTTAGTGCCACCAAACGCAGCGTGAACCAGCCTCCAGATGACATTCGCCGCCCTGAAGACAGATGGAGCTCTGATGTCGTGTTTCACAGGCAGGTTCTTAGAAGCAAATTCCCGTTGGCTGCTCCCATTTTCAAAAGATCTGATGGTCACTCAGTATTGTTGGTGTTTACTTGAAGGTTTTAATCACAAATCCACCTACAAACCCAGTGTGTAGAAGCTAGCAGAATTGTTCTAGTTTAATATTCCTATCTTTACATGAAAGCTATGGCATCAATGAAAAATCCTGTATGCTATCTCAAGTATTCCCAGGCAGCTCTGCAACAGGGTTTGGGTGATTGTGTTTACCCCGCAGTGATGAAACTTTAGACCCGAGGGAACAGAACTGGATTCTGGTGGCACAAAGCCAGGTTCAGGGTCATGCGCTGGTGTTCTCCACTGGGAGCAAGCTCATGGCTGGGTGGAGCAGGGCGAGTCTCCCGGCCAAAGCTCCGGGAAGGCCAGGAGTGGAGGCTGGGGCGGCGAGGGGCCGCACAGAGAGTAGTTTCCGAAGTGAGTCAGGGCGGGTGACCTCTGGGCGGGGAGCCTCGGCCTTCCTTGAGCCGATGCCCTGGTGGGTGACCTGGAGAGCAGCCCCGCGCTCCTGGTTGGGTGCTGTCCAGGCACCCCTGGCCCTGACGGCAGCCCTGCACCACGGCGTAAGAGCGCGCCTCATTTGGTCTCAAGGTCAAAAGCGTCTCCACAGGAAGCCAGAACAGGCAGGCGTGGAGTGTGGGCCTCCAAATCAGGCGCTCCCAGCGTGGTTTCCTCGGGCTTACAGGAAACAAAGCCGGGGAGACATGCTCCTCCAGGGTTGCCCATAGTCACGGCAGCCTGCTTCCCATCCACCCTTCTCTCCCCTTTGGAAGGATTGTTGCTGAAGGGGCCATGCCTCGGACGCCAGCCACCCAACGTTTCTATTTTTGTGGAGAACTAGAAGGCTGCATGCCGGTGCCAGGGATCCCTGGGCCGGCGTCATGCTTGGCACGGGCCCATCTAGCACCTGAGAAACACGACAGACAGTCACGTGGGACTGCGGGGTGGGGTTGTGTGACAGTTAACAGAGCTGAGAAGGCAGCAAGGGCATGAGACACGCGGCTTGCCTAGGGTGGCCTGAGCCCCATGTGCCCTCGTTGCCGAGTGTCACCAAGGTCCTCAGGCCGGCGGGAGGCGGCGTTTCCGTTCCTTGGCCGTCGTGTGTCCTGTCTCACTTGACCACACTCGCGGGGTGGCAGCCCTGGCCTCTGTCGGGGTGCCTCGGACACCGGCTCTCAGCCGCGCCCGTCCCCGGCTGTCAGGGCCTGTGCCTGCCCGCTGCCCGAGCGCCAAGGAGCAGACGGTACCCACCAGCTCTCCAGGGACGGCCTCCACAGACGTTCTGAGCGCCAGGAGTCAGAAAGGCTGCACCCTAAGGGTGGTGGCTGCAGAAGTACAGTCCGTTGGCACCGCGCCGCCCCCCTGCGGGCCGGTCCTCGCCCCTGAGGCAGCCCCCCCCAAGAGCCAGCACGATCTGGGTGCTGGTGGGAACCTCGGGTGGGTGCGGCCACCACCACCTCCCGGGACTAGGGCCAGGCACGCCGCCACGAGGGTCCCCCTCAGGGTGGAGAACGACTCTTATCCTCACAGCGAGAAGCCTCAGAGATAGATGCCTATCAGCCCGGAAGACAGGGCAGCACCCAGCTGGTGACCTGCAGCCTCTCAAAACACTCGCAGCTATGCTCCACGGAGAGACCGGGAGCTGGGGATGCCGCTGACGCCACCCGCGGCATGGCCGGCCTTCCCACACTCCGGGAGGCCCACGTCACAGTCCCCTGCCACACGCTCCTCTTCCTCATCCCCCTGTCCCCCCGCCCCCACTCTGTCGTGCGCACCCCACACACTGCCTTCTGGACTTCACTGCCCCAGCCTTTGGTCCCGGCCTTACCTGGAGTCTGGCTCTTCCTGGGGTGCTCGGTCCTCCCATACAGGCCTTGGGAACCTCGGCTCTGAGGGCAGGGGAGGGAGGGCTCGGAGCGGGTGGCAGACTTTTCCCAGAAAGGATGAGACGGTCAGTATCTCTGCAGGCCAACACAGCCTGTCTCAAGGACTCAGAGCAGGCTTGGCACCAAGTGCCCACGACAGTGGGTGATAGACGTGTGTCCCAAGAGTGCCCCACTTACGGACACGAAGAGGGGAGTCCTCGTGTTTCACCCCTGAAATGATGAAGAAGCCCCTCTTCGCTCGAGGACCCTGCACAAACAGGCCCTTGGGCTTCTGATCTAAACCAGGGCTTCCCAAACGGGAGGATGTCCACGCCACCAAGGACCTTGTGACCGTGCTGACACCAACATGAAGCCCAGGACCTGCGTTCCCAACTCTCCCCGGTGACAGCAGGCCGTGGTGAGGAGCCGGGTCCCGAGCGGGTGGGGCAGCTTCCTGTCTGCAGGGCGAACGCCACACGGCTCCGAGACAGAGAAGGATGCTCTCAAGCTGTGTGCCGGGGGGAAGGTGGGCCGTGGAGGCCTTCAAGTCGCAGGAGACCGCGACACCACTGAGCCAGACGTGTCTCTTGACCGCCCTCAGCCTTTGTTGCTCAACTGTAGTTCAAGATCACGGCCATCTCTGCCTCGGATGTGTGTCTGGAGTTACAAGACAATGCCCGTAAAATCCTTAGCACCAGTGAGCACTCACTCATGGTCTTTGCCCTTTTAAAATAATGAAAAATAAACAATGTATAGACAGACCTGTGTGTAACAAATGAATTCGAGTGCGGACTCTGAGAGCCGGGGTTTTCCCCACACCTTCTCAGAGCACGTCTGCAAGTCACGCCGCTCACCCGTGAAGAAGTGTCTGTTCCTGTCCTGTCGGGTCATGTGTTCAGCCAGACCTGCCAAGACAGCAAAATGCAAGGACGTCTGACCAGGACAGGAATCAAAAGCCCCTGCGGCACAGACAAGCCCTGGTGTGGGACACGGAGGAAGGGCCGTTTTGTACGTTTGATACCATGTGCTTTTAGAAGGATCCTAGTTGCTGTGTGAGTGGGCGGTGGGCAGGTGGGTGGGCTCAGGGACACCGGCCAGGAGGCGCTTCTGGGGTCCAGGCAGGGATGCCGGCAGGCGAGGCCTGGGCGGTGCCTCTGGAAGAGACGGCGGTCTTACGGGCAGACTGGTGCCAGGCATGGTGAGGAAAGCCGTCGGAGGGGACGCCCTGGTGTCTCGCCCTGTTTCTGGTGGAGGACCTTTTGACTGAGGAGGAAGTGAGGGAGAAGCAGGCCGAGGGGGGGGCAGGGCGAGGAGACTGCCCGGGGCGGTGGTGCACCCGGGGGGGCCTTGGAGTGGGTGGGTGGGCGCCGGCCCAGGAAGGAGTGTTTGTGGACACACGTGACATGTGTGCACATGCATTTTTACACGAATACCTACATTCTTACATAAATCTAGGGCTTTGTGGTGACTTTTTCACGCCCTTAAAAATCTTCGAAAGTCCGATTCTGAATGGCTTTGAGGGAGTCCATACTCAGGGAGGCCACCTAGAGGGAGCGTCTGTGCATGTTCTGTTCTCTTGGACGACATTCTTTTTTCCCTTTTATTTTAAAGATGTGAGGTGCATCAGGGTTAGGTTTACAAATGTTCATTATGCAGGTACCCTTGTTGGTAATGTGTGCCCCTCCCTCCCCTGGCAGTTTTCCACTACTGCCAGTCCCTTTCTTATAGTATTACGATAGTTGTTCAAGGTCCGCTTATGAGTGAGAACATGTGGTACTCTGTTCTTTGTCTCTGTGATAGATCACTGAGTAGGATAGACTCCAAATCCATTCAAGTTGCTGCGAAGTCCGTATGTTCGTCCTTCTTTATGGCTGGGTAATATTCCATCGCGTCTATGTTCACATTTTTTAAATCCTGAACTACATTCTTGACGTGGGATTACTGGCCAGTGAGAAAATCTGCAAGGCTGTTATACACGTTGCCAGAGTGCTCAGGGAGGCTCTGCCAGGGCTGCGCGTCCACTAACAGGCAACCGGAGCCAAGACCTTGGCAGTACTTGTGTGTGTGCTATCAATGTGTACACGTGCATGCGTGCGTGCGTGCATGTGTGTGCCTGCACCATGATATGTAGTTTTTCCATTTGCGTGACTTGATTATTGGTGGTAGAGCATGCTATAGTCTGAGGCTTCTCAGGCCAGTCTGGTGTGAGCAGCTTGAACCTGAACCCAACCCTGCTTAGGTCTGAAAAAGACGGGCGTGACCCTCACCTGAGTCCCCCGCTGGGGCAGGGGCTGTGTGGGGGGCGCTGAGCAGCTCTCAAGGGCTGGAGCCGAGGGTCGGCGGCGTGGGTGGGGGGCGCCCATGGCTCACAGCCTGCTCTTCCCAGCCCGCTTCCTGCGGGCCCAGCCTGGGTCAGCGGTCACAGAGGCAGAAGTAGCTGTTCTCACGCAGCTGTGGGCCCAGATGAGGGCTGCAGGGCCACCGCTGCTGGTGAGCCATAGCCCTCGCCCAGGGCCATGACACACGCCGGGCTGCAGGCCAGCCCCCGCGGCGTCCTTCCTGGTGGGGGGGTGGGTCCGCTTTGCAGGCGCGGCCTCCGTACAGGGACCTCAGTCCTCACCCGAGAAGCCACAATGGCAGAGAGGGCATGCCCGAACCCCCGAGCCCCTCTCGGGCCCGCCCAGCGTGAGGGCTCATGCTGGGAGGTGGTGCGAGACCCTCAGGGCGATGCATTGGCGGGAGGGCCCTGCCCAGGCTGAGCCCTGCACCGCCTCCTGAGGGGGCTCGCTCGTGCCAGTGGCCACCTTGGCGCTCAGGGTCACGTGGCCCAAGTGCTTCGCGGGCCCAGAGCATGTGGAGAGCAGGGCACCGGGCCGAGCGCAAAACCTGACGCTCCTCCCTGGCGAGGGTGTCACCGTTCTGCCCCGTGCTCCAGGCCCTCACAAATGGAAACCTCCTCTTCTCCCTCCTCCTTACCACACTCTGCCTGTCCTGGTTTTGAAGCCCAAGAAGCATCCTCCAGGCGATGTCTCCTGTCACCATCGGCATGATGGCTCCTGCCCCTCGAGTCCCAGAGCACCTGAGTCCAGGGGCGCAGCCTGTGCGCGGAGGGCAGCCGGCAGCCGAGAGGTGAGGGTGGAGCCTTGTGGGAGCTACGGCGTTTGTGCCAGGCTCTGCCGTGGTCTGCCCGGGGGCTTAGATGGCTCTCTCCACCTCGCCATCTGTAAAATGAGTTTGCGCGGGGCTAGTGGGTGGTGGGTGAAAGTGTGTGGCGGCCCCGTCCCAGAGCAGGGGTTCCGGACAGAGGTCCGCCCACCCCCAGCCTCTTGACCCAGCTGTCCCAATAGTCCCGTGTGGGAGCCCGCCTCTGAGTCCTGGCTGTCCACAGGCGGGAAATGCCCGCAGGCCAGAGCCGCAGCGATGTCCCTTGCTGTCCTGCAAGCATCCGTCACAATGCCGGGCCGAGGGCAGGTGTTTGTGGCTTGCGGCAGAGGCTGGACAGGGCTGCGGCTGGAAGACGGCCAGCACTCTGGAGTTGGGCACCCACAGTGACCCTCGAAAAGGGGCACGAGCCTTGTGTTCGCAGAGGACGGCCACCATGTAGCACCGTGGAGACACCACACCGACAGACGGGTGGGCCGCAGAGCCTGATCACAGCTGTGGAAGTGTCACCCAGGTGCGCGGTGGGATCACCCTGCACCACAGATTCAGTAGGCACCGCCCTCCACAGGCTGGTCCTGTGGCGTGCGGGGTGTCAGTGTACGGTGGGTGTCACGAGCACGTCAGGGCGGGCCAGAGTGATGGGCTGGCTGGGAACCCATGACCGTCGTGCTGATGTGGACGGCCTCCTCAAGGAAGCAGAGGCCTCACATGCTTCACACAGATGCGCTGGCACCACCGATGTGAGCAAACGACTGCGATTTTGCAATATGTAGAAGGTTTAGGCCAAGGGAGGTGGCTCGGCCCTGGGATCCCAGCACTTTTGGAGGCCGAGGTGGGAGGATCACTTTGAGGCCAGGCGTTTGAGAGCAGCCTTAGAAACATGGAGAGACGCCATCTCTCTTCAAAAAGTTTTTTTAATGTTTTTTTATTTTTTGAGTCAAGGTCACTCTGTTACCCAGACTGGAGTGCAGTGGTGCAATCATGGCTCACCGCAGTCTCAACCTCCTCAGCTTCTGGGCTCAGGTGACTCCCCACCCATTGTCCTGAGTAACTGGGACTGCAGGCACACGCCACCGGCTAATGTTTGAATTTTTTGTAGAGATGAGGTCTCACTGTGTTGCATAGGCTGATCTCGAACTTCTGGGCTCAAGATCCTCCTGCTTAGGCCTCCCAAAGTGCTGGGATGACAGATGTGAGTGACCATGCCCAGTCAAAAAATAAAAAAAGTTTTAATTTTAGCTTCTATTTCCTTTTTGAAAAGACAGTGTGTGCACGTGATCACTCCACAGCTCAAAGGAGTTTAAAACTCCCCCCAGGGCAGGCACCGTGACTGGTGTCTTGCTTGTTCTCCCAGAGACGCCCCGTGTGTGCGGGAGTCCCTCAGCTAGAAGTCACTTGAGGGATCCAGGAGTACTCTCTCGGTCCACCACGTCTACTTGGTTGGTCCCAGATCCCTGGTGGCTAGCCCAGAGGCCAGCCCACATGGTCCCGAATTTGTGGTCAGTAATTATTTGTTGACGGATGGAATACATCTCTTTTAGCCTCATCTCATCACTAGACTGATGAGATCTAGTTTAGTGGTTTTTTAAAAAAATAATTTGCATGCGCTTGATACATCCTTACTGGGAATTAACAAAAGACACACAGTTTGGCATGTCTAGGGAGCAGAGCATCTTAATTATTCGGATGTGTTGGAGCAATGATTTAAATCCACTGAAGTAGAAGCTGCCTGCGGGCATATGCCTCGTGAACGGGAGAGCTCTTGGAGAACACGCGCCACCTGCGCTCACTTGGGTCGCAAGCAGAAGAGGCGGGTAAGACACGCAGGGCACGCATGTGGCTCCCAGAGTCGCTGTCTGGGAGGCTTGTATGCCTCTGGGACCTCTGCGTCCACAGCCCCACGGTGCCACGGCTGTCGTGGCTTCTACTCCTATTGCTGCTGTGACTGTGCCCGCGGTGACTGTGTATTTAGCACATGGTATGTGAACCACGTAAGCACTTCATGTGTGCTGCCACTGGGGTGACCACAGATTTAGTGCACGGTGTGTGCAGTACCACGTATCTCATAAGTGTGGCCAGTACAGTTACCACGTATTTAGCACGTGGTGTATGTGGTGCCGTGTATTTCATGTGTGCTGCTACCACGATGACTGTGATTTTAGGCTTAGTGTGGACGGTACTGTGTAAGGATTTTTTTTTTTGAGTTGGCGTCTCACTCTGTCGCTCAGACTGGAGTACAGTGGCCGCTCCCGGCCACCGCAGACTCGACCTGCTGGGCTCCGGCGATCCTCCCGCCTCAGCCTTCCGAGTAGCCGGAATTACAGGCGCGCGCTACCACGCCCGGCTGAATTTTTGATTTATTGTAGAGATGAGGTCTCGCTGCCCAGGCGGGTCTCGAACCCGTGGGCTCAGGCAATCCCCTCACCTCAGCCTCCCAAAGGCACGGGATTACAGGCTGAGTCACCGAGCCTGGCTTGTGTAAGGATTTAAGATGCACTGTTACCACGGTTAAGGAGAGAGGGAGGAAGGGAAGGAGGAAGGCACTCCGTGCCCGGTGTGTGGTCCCACACGAGCGTTTCATATGCACTGCTCAGCCACGTCGTGTCCAGGACCATGTGAGTATCTCATGTGTGTGGCTTCATTTTCCCTCACAGCAACATCTCCAGGCAGGCCCCACCACCATCTGCGTTTTGTAGACCAGGAGACCGGCGCAGGACGTGTTCATGACTGGCTTCCGCTCTCATGGCTGACTAACGATGGCACAGGCAGCGTGGCCAGCCTGACACCAGGACGCGGACTCCCAATCAGTCATTCCGAGTCACGGCTCATTCCAACCCCAGGTGGAACATTTTAGTGGTCATGCTTCGGCCTGTTTGCCAGAAGTGGCTCACCATGGCTGTTGGTTCTATCAACACTGAGACCCACTTTCAAGAGGAGTGCTGTTTTTTAGCACCGGCGTGGTGGAAGATGGGTGTCAGTCACGGACATGTCACAAAGAGGTCTGTGTGCTCCAAGCGCGTGGACAGCGCCCGAGGGAGCACTTGGGAGAGTGGGCAAGGCCCTGGTGGCGTGCCCGGTACCGGCCTTCAGACACCGCCCTGTGCTTGTGGCCACATCCTGCATTTAACTTGCTCCAGAGAGGAGGATTCGGAGCACTTTTCGCCGAGTCACACCAGGAAAGTCCCAGTGGACTGCGTTTGCGCCTTTGCACTTATCAGTGCCGGGTGCGTCTGAGTTGCACTGAGTGTGTCTCGCCACACCCCCTCCTTCATCAGTCTCTCCATCCACTCTGTCCTCTCCTCACTGCCAGCACCAGGTGCAGAGACCCTCTGAAAGAGAACACCTTCAAGGTCTTTGTCTTTGTTGCCTCTGACAGAGCTCTTGACTGTAGGGCGTCAGTGGTTCCTGAGACACCCACTTTCCTGCCAGTGTCAGAGTTCACCAGTACTTGGGGGCTTACTGCTCACGGGAGGGCAGCCCTTAGGCTGGGCCACAGAAGGCCATGAGGGCCCCTAGCTGTCACTTGGCGGCGGGTAATGCCCCCTGTGGGCCTGGGGGCAGGCTGAGGGGTCTGTGGCCTGTGGCGGGGGCTGGGCCCTGAACCCACAGCTCTAGGACGTCCCACGAGCAGTGCCTAGGAGAGTGGGCTCCAGACTCGGCCCTGAGGCCAGCCGCCCTTCCTACCTCTTCCTGCCCCTGGAGGCTCTCTTCTCTTGGCCCCCAACTGTTCCCCCCCACCTCTGTGGCTTTCGGCACCGCCTTCCAGTGCACCAGGACTTTCTTTGCACCACGGTTTCCTCTAGAGTCTTATTCCTATTTTCTGTCCCTAAATAGAAACAATTCATGCTCTGTACAGAACACAGAAAACACACACACACACACACACACACACACACACACACACGGCACCTCATCCAGAGATAACCATGGCTACTATTTTATTTTGTGAAAATTCTCATGGCCCTTTCTCCCACGCGGGTGTGGAGTGCTTTTTTTTTTTTTTTTTTTTTT
>NW_007253115.1:127088-128402 GCF_000164805.1 Carlito syrichta
GCCGCTCCCGGCCACCGCAGCCTCGACCTGCTGGGCTCCGGCGATCCTTCCGCCTCAGCCTTCTGAGTAGTTGGAAATACAGGCATGCGCTATCACACCCGGCTGATTTTTTGATTTATTGTAGAGATGAAGTCTCGCTGCCTAGGCAGGTCTCGAACCCGCGGGCTCAGGCAATCCTCTCACCTCAGCCTCCCAAAGGCGCGGGATTACAGGCTGAGCCACCGAGCTGGGCTGGAGTGCTTTTTTAACAGACGGGGTGCAGAGGATGCCTCATCTCAGACAGATCTCGAGACTGGTCCCACGAGGATTAACGTCCTCTAGGCCTGGTGGTAGCAACCACTTCGTAGGGGCCACCCGGGGTTATGAGGGACCGTGAGCACAGTAGGGCTTGTCTCTAACTCCTGGCCATGCCCGAGTCGCACACCACTGAGTGTCCACTGCACATTCTCGCCTGCCACCAGGGCGGGTTCATGCCTATAGTCCTTTCTGCTGCCGCATGGTCTCTGTGAGGAGGGTGTTGTGGTGCCACTTTGCAGAGGAGGAAGTGGAGGTCCAGGAAGCCGAGAGCTTGTCCAGGATCCCATGGTCTGCTAGGGGACGCGGAAGGAAATTTGGGTCCTGCACTGCCCGTGTCCCCTGGTGCTACCTGAGGTTCTAGTCAGTACTGAACAAGGGCACGGTGTCCCTGAGCCTGCGTCCCTGGCGCCCTGGCGACAGGAACAGAGAGGAGCCCCTAGAGGGGACAGTGACGCGTGGCCTGAGGGCCAAGGTCGGGGGCAGCACATCTTTCTGGGCGCCATGGCTGTCTTAAGTGCTGAGATGGGACAAGAAGATGCCCTGCCTCACTGTTAGGGAATGGATAGGGTGAGGGTGGGACGATGGATGGAGAGAGAGGCGCAGCACCACCAGAGCCGGTAAGCCAGAGATCCGAGTAAATGCAAAGAATTGCAACACACCAAGAAGAGAGAGAAAAGATTTATTTAAGAAAAGTTCACCCCCACAGACAGGGAGTGGGCCTACACTCTGGGTGAGTGTGGCAGCGTAGCTCCCCAAAGCTCTGGCTTAAATCCTTTTCCTTGGAGAGGTGGCAATCAGGTAGACGTGACTGCCGTGACTTTGTCGACCACCTGAGGATGTCTTGGAGAACCTGTGACACAGGGACCCACTAATGTCTGCCCACAGTATCACAACCCCTCGAAAGGGTGAGACAAGCATTCTAATGCTCCTGCACCTTCCCTAATGACATTCCTGAGAGCTAGTGGAGGGTGCACTCCCCTTATCTCGTAGGCACTCCCAGTGGGTCACTTGCGGGGG
>NW_007253115.1:128439-135462 GCF_000164805.1 Carlito syrichta
CCCTGTAGATGCGCCCAATTGACTGGAAGATGGAATCCCCACCTGCTGCCCCTCTGGGTGGTCATAACTTTGTAATTACCGATTTCATGACTTTTACAATCCTTGCCCTAATGCATGATGCCTTAGGCCTTGTAAATTCCCTTTCCTCTAGGCAAGCTTGATTGCCACCGTGAGATACCTCTGGCATCAGGAAGTCTGTTTCTGAAAAGACAAAGTCTGCAAAGTTAATTTGATCTAAAGTGTGCATTTCTCCAAAAGCACAGCTTTTACTTTCTCATCATTGTGGCAGAGTTTAAGAACAAGATGAAAAATGGCTTCCCACTCTCAGTCTGTCCTTTGACTCACAGCGTGGGAGTGGACGGATGAACACCCGTCCGGGGGGAGGGACTCAGAAGGGAGGCCTTCATGAAGGCTGCTGCGCCCTGTTCCTGCTCGAGGGAGGTCGTGAGGCTACAGCCACCGTCACCACGGAGCCAGTGGTGGGCACCACCTTCTCTCGGGCCCTCCTCCGTCCTCCAGGCCATCCCAGGCCATCCGCTCCCTCTGCTCCCTCTCCCTCTCCCTCAAGCTGGAAACTTCTCACCCCAGCTCTTCCCTGAGCCCTTCCTGTCCCCAACCGTGTCACCGGCTGGGACTCTGGGCAGGAAGCTCCCACTCCTCCCTCTTGCCCGTCTTGCTCTTCCTTGGGTGAACATTTACCAAGCCCTCGCCCTCCCTGACTCTGTTCTCCCGTCCTGGCCCCAACCCCCACCCACCTCTGTCCTCCTGTCCTGGCCCCCACTGCCATCCCAGGCCACACTTTGGGCACGAAGTTGCCCCTCCCCCTCCACCCCTCCAGCACACCTCGCCCCCTGCCTTCCCCACTCTACGCGGGGACAATCTCTGCTGACTCCACAAGGGACTCTTTGTCCCGAGGCCGCCAGCCCGGAGACACCATGCCGCTTCACGTTGCCCACGCCACTCTCAAGTTTCCTGGTCTGTGTGGTGTTCTGCTTTAGTCCTTAAGAAGCCATGACTCACTCCTGAGGAGGCCCAGGGCCTTGAAATCAGTAACCCCCGTCTGCGGTGTCGGGTGACCGTCACACCCG
This sequence comes from Carlito syrichta, assembly GCF_000164805.1. Taxonomy (NCBI): domain Eukaryota; kingdom Metazoa; phylum Chordata; class Mammalia; order Primates; family Tarsiidae; genus Carlito; species Carlito syrichta. The sequence goes on from NW_007253115.1 coordinate 129,528, forward strand.
GCGTCCCTGCTGGGCGCATTTGGAAATGAATTCAGTGAGGTTTTCTGAGCTGAATTCTCCGTCCCTTGAGAGGGATTCGGAGGCGAGATGTCCCTGTTACCACCCTTCACCCACAGCCATGAAGAGTATGGACTCGCTCACAGGTATTTCCGGCAAGTTTGGCTGATCCGCTGTCACGACGACACAGAGCTAGGGCTGGAAGAGGAAGCCACGTCCTGCCCCGAGATGCCCTGGGGCCGTGGCCGCCACTCGTACTCAGGTTGGCATGTCTACTCCTTCGCCCATCCTCCCTTCGAGTCCCTGTCCCTGGGGGGGGGGGGGCGCTGACTTGATGGCTTCCTGTCCCTCCAGTACAGTAACCAGCAAAGACACTTCGAAGCTGAGCTGCGGGCAGAGCCGACACTCCTCTGCCCTTCGCGCTCCTCCCCCCACCCTTGGCCGGGTGTGTGTGAGGAACACCAAGGGCTGGGGGGGGTTGGGCCTCTGTGGGGGACACAAGGGTGCCGGGGCAAGTGCCTGTGCTCAGAGTTGCTGTCCTGGTGTGGCCCTGACACAGTGGCTGGGTGCTGGGGTGCCACCTGCACCCCTAGCCCGGCCAGGCTGGACTGGGGCCCTCGAGGGGATTCTGCAGTGGCCGGTGGCTGGCGGTGGCTGGCGGTGGCGGCCGGTGGCTGGCGGTGGCTGATGGGTGGGGACCTTGTCGGGTTCTTGGGTTTTTCAGGCACGAATGAGCTGAGTCTGACATGAAAACCAAACCAGAGGACATGAAGCCATTTGCGTGGTGGCCACTCTGGCAGTCTGCCCTTTTGGAGGAAGGGACAGGAGCTCCCAGGGGCACCTGCTCCCTCAGCGCTCCCTGCGCGTCCCTCTGCCCCGTTGCAGTGAGTCCTCCCGCCTTTTCTAAGGGCACAGTCCCCTTCCTGAGGGCTCTGCCCTCATGGCCTGTCGCCTCCCAAGGCCCCACCTCCCACCACCATCCCCTGGGGTGAGGGTTTCAATGTGTGAACTGCAGGGGGACACAGAGACAACAGCACTGAGAGTCTCTATTTTGTTTTTTTGAGTCAGATCCTCACTCTGTCGCCCAGGCTGGAGCACAGGGGCATGCTCATGGCCACCGCAGCCTCAACCTGCTGGACTCAGGTGATCCTTCCACCTCTGCCTTCCAAATAGCTGGAACTACAGGCACGCACCACCACACCTGGCTAAATTTTGACTTATTGTAGAGACGAGGTCTTGCCAAGTTACCCAGGCTGACCTCGAACCTCTGGGCTCAGGCAATCCTCTCGCCTTGGCCTTCCAAGGTGCTGGGATTACAGACTTGAGCCACTATGCCTGACCGATTCCTTATTTTTTTGCAAAGCAATAATCATGTGCTTGCTAGAATGTGAGGCAGGAGACACCCAGGCGTTGAGGCTTGTGGATACTCAGGTGGGAGTGGAAGGACTGTCCCTACCCGCCCCGGAGTGGTGTGACTGACATCAGGACAGGCGCAGAGTCCTGGGAAAGCCGTGTGGCTTGACTTCTCAGGGGAGTGCGACCTACGGCTTGTAGCGTAGTGCCACGGTTCACATGCAGCATCTCCCGTCCTTCCCGAACACAGACCCGTTTCCCGGAAAGTCTCTTGGAATGACTGTTCCTAGAACACAGTGACGGCAACATCTAGCACTGACATCAGCCTGTCCCTGTTTAATGCGCCGCCTGTACGGAGCAGACGAGCTCTCATGACAGTCTCCCGCGGAAGGGGGGTCACCATCCCCAGGTGGCAAGTGAGGAAACTGAGGCGTGTAGAGACCAAGTGACTTGCCTGGACGCCCAAGCCCCAGGGTGAGAGGGTGGAAACGCTGCTCCGGCCGCAGGCCTGACACACGGCTGGAGATGAGTGAGGGCACAGTCTCCACAGCCGCCACTGCTTGAAGCAGACTTGGTGGGAGTCTGGGAGGAAAAAACACACCCTGACCTGTTGACGTGTGAGCGTGCTGGTCTCGTCTGCCTGTGCCTAAATGGCGTGTGTCCCTCCAGATGGGAAGACCGAAGAAGGAGAGTCACCACGGTGGAGACCGGAGCGTCACGTGTGCCACTTGGATGCACATCACTGGCCCGGTCTCACTGGATGCTGTGAACTGTCCCTGAACCTCCCGTGGCTGCCACGGCCAGGGGGACACTGCTGTTTCTTCACCAGGGACGCACGGAGCCCAGACCCTCAGCGCTGCTCCCGCCTCTTGACTGCTGCTGTCTGTGGGAGAAGTGCCAGCGAGCCAGGGATGGGTGAGGGGGACCGACTCCCGCTCGCCTGCCCAGGGAGGAGGCAGGTGACAGCAGGGGCAGGAGCATCAGCTGGGAGAGCCTGGGGCCTGGCAGGTCCCGGGGCCGGGTTCTGCAGGTGACCGTGAGGATGCCCGAGCTCGGTGATACAGCTCCTCCTGCCGGCTGCGGACCTGCCAAAGCTGCCCGCGAATGCAGCCAGGACCCAGCAGCGAGCTGAGGCCACGTGCTCCTCAGGGGCCAAGTGCTGTGTGTCTGTGCTGGCCGCAAGGAGGAGGGAAGCCAGGCCCTGCCACCCTTGGCCATCCTGTGGGCCCACCTTGGCACAAGGATCCCAAGACTGAGCGAGCACACACGGCTGGTCTGACCTGGGGCTGATGGTGAAAGGTGCGATATGTCATGGTGGCCTCTGGGACAGGCCTTGTTCTCCACCCAGGGATGCTGGATGCAGCCCCCCCGAGTCCTGCAGAGGCGCCGTCCTCCCGGCAGCTGGAACTCAGCGACTGAAGCCACGAAACCACAGCCCCAGGGCCAAGAGAAGGTGGACAGGTGGAAGGCTCCTGTGCAGGGCGACAAGTCGGCCTCTCCGACAGACAGGTTGGTGCAAGTCACCAAAACCCCGCCCTCCAGGGCTCACAGACCACACTTCCGAGTCCAGTTTCCAGTGCCGGCCTCAGGGACTGCAGACCATGAAGTACTGAGACGAACTGGCCGGAAAGAGGTCCGCCGTTCACTTGCTGTGCTTCTTGTGAACACGCTGCACGTGGCCTGGATGGTCTGGAGGGGCCTGGGAGGAGGTGGGAAGCTGTGGCTGCGGGGGCCCCTCGGCAGCTGGTGGCTCCATGGTGGGGGATGCACCCCAGTTGCTCCCCTTGCTGGCGGCTGCCTCTGGAGTCCCTGGCACCCAGGTCACTCGGCGCATGGGAGGGTAGAGCCACAAGGTGGACTCGATGCCAAGGCTGGGGGCTAGCAGGCCACAGGATGTCCGTTGGGAGTGTGTGGCCCTGAGCGTCTGCCCACACAGGTGCTGGGGGATCGCGGCTTGGGGGCTATTCTCTCAGTCGTGCTCGTTGTCTTTGACACATGAAGGGGGTGTCTGCCTGCTGCCTGGACCCCATCTGAGCTTAGAAGTGCACTGGAATAGAGCTGCAACAAACATATGTGTACAGAAATCATTTTTGTAGAATGATTTGAGTTCCCCTGGGTATATTCCCAGCTCTATTCACAATAGCAAAAACATGGAAACAACCATGTTGCCCATCAAAGCCAGACTGGATAAAGAAAATGTGGTACATATACACAATGGAATATTATGCAGCCATAAAGAAGGACAAATATATGGACTTCGCAGCAACTTAGATGGATTTGGAGTCGATTATACTCAGTGATCTATCACAGAAACAAAGAGCAGAGTACCATACATTCTCACTCATTAGCAGAACTTGAACAATTATAATACTATAAGAAAGCATTTGGCAGTAATGGGAAACTGTTGGGGGGGTGGGATTGGCAGTTGAGGGAAACTGCTAGGGGAGAAAGGGCACACCTCATCAACAAGGGTACCTGCATAATCAATGTTTGTATATCTAACCCTGAATCGTACCCCACATATTTATAATTAAACAAAAATAATATTAAATAAATAAATTAATTAAAAAAAAGAAGTGCAATTGAATGCCTGGTAGGTGGTGGGAAACGCCCACCCTACGATGGGCTACAGGGTGTCCAGTTTATTTTTAAAGTCACCACATAAGCAAAGCTCACCATTTCAGGAACCTCTTGACCAGATTCCCAAAGCCTCCAGGACTGGCCTGACCTGGGCTATTCCAGAGGCCACAGGCCACTGAGTCTCTGTTCTCCTCAAGCAAAAAGTTTGGAGGCGCAGATGCCCACGTAGATTGTGGTCAAGTGACCCACCTGAAAATAGGTCCGGGACCTGATGCTCCCCAGGCCTCTCTTGTGACTCACGGAGAATCCAAGAAGTCAGGAACCGACAAATGGTCTGAAAACGACGTGACCGCGTGTTCCTGGCCCCTCACAAGCCAGAAACAGCAACTTTGCATCGTAAAGGTGGGCGTGTCCTCGGGCTCTTTCCCTTGGGTCTTCCGTGTGTTTACAGCAGTCTTCCAAGACAGCCTGTGATCGCAACATTTTGTGAGGCCGAGGTGGGAGGTTTGCTTGAGCCCAGGAGTTTGAGACCAACCTGGGCAACATAGCAAGACCTCATCTCTGTGAAAAAAAAAAAATTAGCTGGGTCTGGTGGCTCCCGCCTTCAGTCCTAGTTACTCAGAGGCTGAGGCAGGAGGATCACCTGAGCCCAGGAGGTCAAGGCTGTGGTGAGCCTTGATGGTGCCAGTCTGGGTGACAGAGTGAGACCCGCTCAAAAGAAAAAGAAGAGGAAGAAAAAGAAGAGGAGGAGGAGGAGGACTTGCGGCCGGGGGGACAGGACACAGACCCGGGAGGGAAGCCTAGGCAGCTGGTTCATGGGCCAAGCAGGCACCGGTGCGTGTGGGCTAGTGCAAGTCAACCACGATCGCTGACCCTTGTCAGCTGCCAGGCGTCAGGCGTGTGTCCTGCGGCGTAGACACCTTTCATCCGTACATGCTGCTGGAGGAGACACTGCCACTGTCCGCCCTGCAGGGCCCAAGCCAGGTGGCTCTAAATGGCTTTAAGCTCAGGCCCCAGATTCCAGGGCCTGCCTGGACCCCCGCACGGCCCAACTGCCCCAGGGGACCCAGCCCTGACTGGAAGTCAAGACTAAAGCCACAGCGGAGCCCTTGACCCAGGTGCTCACGGCAGCTATGGGAGTGAATGGGCTTTCCGAGGGAGAGTGCAGGCGGATGGGACAGAGAAGGAAACTCGGGGAGGCCCACGGGGTGTGGCCTTCAGAGGACAGGCTGGTGAGGTCAGAGACGGAGCGGGGCTAGGAGAGGCTCCCTCCACGTGTCTCCACATCCCTCCATCCATGGCCATCCGTGTCCTTCCACATCCACCCGTCTCTCCACGTCCCCCCAAATCCATCCCTCCATCCATGACCATCCACGTCCTTCCACATCCATCCACCTCTCTCCCGCCATCCACGTCCCTTCGTGTCCACCCAAGTCTCCCCACGTCCCGCCATATCCATCCGCATCCACCCATGTCGCTCCACGACCATCCCCATCCCAGTGGCTGAGGCTGACCCCGGCGTCACGCTGAGCCTTTCTCCTTCACAGCTGCAGCCTCGGCCCTCAGCCCTTAGGACCCTTCAGAGCTGGGCCACGTCTCCACGGACACGCCCCCACTGACCACTGACAGCACTGCCCATGCTGCGGCGGTCCCTATAACGACGTCTGCTGCATCGTGACACGCCGAAGTTCAGGGCCCTGCAGTGGGTCTCCCCCTGTCAGAGTGAACCGAGAGTCTGCCACGGCCTCCAAGGTCCTCGCCGCCCTCTCCTCTAGGGCCTCCTCAGCGTCAGCCTCATGACTGTTCTTGAACAAGCCAAGGGGGTTCTGTCTCTGGGCTTTCGCGAATGCTGTTCCCTGCCCCTCACGCAGTCATTTAGTTGGTGTTTCCTGAGCACCTGCCATGTGGCAGGCACCGTCTGTGTTGCTCGGACACATCACCGACAAGTGACAGAGCCGCGCCTCCCTGCCTGCCCGTCCAGCTGGCTGCCTCCTGTCGCAGCGGC
>NW_007253115.1:135482-139362 GCF_000164805.1 Carlito syrichta
AATGACGCCTACCATCATGTGACACATCAATAACTATTTCTCCATTTATTTCCTGTCTCCCCAGGAGCACACAAGCGCAACAGAAGGGGCTTCGCTTGGGTTAGTCTCTGCAGCGGCTCAAGAATGGAGCCCAGAAAATACAAGGCTCCAGAACAGGGCGCAGGACACTGAAGTTCCCAGAACAGAGTGCAGCACATGGAAGGCTCCAGAACAGGGCCCAGCCATGGAAGTTTCCAAAATGAAACCCAGGACACACAAGGCTCCAGAACAGGGCCCAGCACATGGAAGGTGCCTCCAATCGTGTGCGGTGTAGGAGCTTCTGACCTGGGCGCTCTGTCCCCCCTCCCGGAGGACGCCCTGCAGTGCTTCTTTGTGAATGCCCTTTTCTGCGTCGTTCCCGTTTTCTCTCTTCAAGCAGGTGTTTGATGATGCCCTATTCTAGACCATGCTGGTGACGGCTGACTTTTGGGGCCCCGTAGCGGGTTTTTTCCTCGCTGCCCCTGCATCCAGGTGGCGTTTTGCCTTCACTTGCCAGCTCTCACCTGCGTTTTGAAGTTCTGCCGCCTGGCTGGTGTGCAGGCGTCCTGCACGCCCCACTGTACGGCACAGCCACGGCCCTCCAGCCAGGCTCAATGGGGAAGAGGCAACAGCTCACTCTTCCCCGTCCCGCCCTGCCAGATCCCACTCCTGGATACAGCCTCAGCGAGGGCTGAACTTTTTACTCCTAGGGAAAAAAATCCCTTGCTCACTTCGAGCCGCAAGGACAGCCCCTTCTGGGGACTTGCACAGCTCCCAGGTAGCACGGCAATCACACCGGGCTCCCGCCCCTGCCTGCTGTCCCCGTCCTCCCCAAGTCTGCGCCTGGCAGGGTGCGCCTGTGCCCGAGGGTCTCTGCGGTGCCGCCCCACTCCTGTGGCTTTCTAGATGTGCTTCTCCCAGAACCCGGCTCAGGCGAGCGGGATTCTCGAGAGGCTCTGTGGCTTGTGCCGTTTGCCATCCGATGACCCCCTCTGGGGCGGCAGGCACAGCTGGTGGCTCTCCCTCTAGGGATGCTCCCAGGCGTGGGCAGGGCGGCATCCCAGGCACTGCCCTGATCCCCCTCGCCCTGGGACACATGGGGCCAGCGCAGGGTGATGTTTCCCCCACGGAGTCCACCCAGGCCTGGGCAGGACAGCTCGACACACCATCCTGGTTCATGATGGCTGGCATTCGGCTGAGGCCGTGGTCGGGGCTTGGCTGCGCCTCTGCCCAGGCCTGCTCCCAGGCCCTCTGTCCTGTGGGCATCGACCCCAGGGGCGCTCACGAGTGGACTTCCAGCCCGTCCAGCTGCGCCTTGGAGTCTGCGCTCCAGTGAGCCTGGCCTGAAGCAGACACGGCTCCACGGCTCTGAAGCTCTGGACAGCCCTGCCTGCAGCGTTGCCTCAGCCTCCGTGGCCTATGTCTGTTTCACTTACTCACTGTCATCGTATGGAGTTGTAGGAAGGAACAGAGAGTGTCTGACGTGGCACTGTACTGGTAAGAGTGAAAGTGCAGAAAACAATTCATCCTGGCTATTCGGAGCAGGAAGCCTATTTCCAGGTACTCGGTGTCGAGTTGGATTATTGCAACCACACCCGACTCTTCACTTCTCCCTCAACGCGACTTGGTGGCTCCTCCCATCCTGGGCTGAGTCTGTTCCTGGCCCTGGGTCTGGGCTGGCCACTGACTTGCTGTGGCCAAGGGGGAATGTGACGGGGTGACGGCATGTGGTCTCCCAGCCAAGTCCCCGGGCCCTGCATGTTTTGCCTCACTCTTGGACTCCTTGCTGTGCCCAGAGAGCAATCCAGGCCTGTGAATGCCGAGAGCCACGTGGAACAGCCGCGGCCCAGCGTGGTTTCTGCTTCCGGCTGGCCCTAGCCTGCCAGGGCAGGGTCGGCCCCGGGGCAGAGAGGCCCACTCCTCGCCTGAACGTATGCACAGGCTGCTCTTGCTCTGGGCCTTGACCGGACCACAGCGTGTTTGACTAGTCCCCTCTGCACAGACAGTGAGGTCATCCAACCATCTCTGACTAGAAACAGTGCATTAAACAACTCCAGATGGAGATTTTCTCCACATGTGCATACATCCGTCTGTAAGATACATTTATGGAAGAGGAACTGCTGGGTCAGGTTGCCAAACTGCCCTTCCCGGAGGTCGCGCAAGCCCTGTCTCTCACTGGTGAGACAGAAATCTACTAGTGTGAGGAGCAGAGAAATCGACCCAGGGAAGGGGAGGCCAGGCATGAAGCCCTGTCCCAGAAGGGGCCTCAGCTAGAGGGAGTGGGAAGGCTGACGTGAGACCACACACTCAGGGAGCGCCTTTCTGGCCTCGATTCCACAGACTTGAGCTGTTGCGGGTAAGAAAGGCTAAAATGCAGACGCAAGGAACACTCTGAGACTCTGTGGGACCCGCTCAGGAGGGAAACCCAGACGGGTCAGAGTGCTTTGCCGTGGCTTGTCCCCAGGCTGGGCAGGGCGAGGAGTCGCTGCATCCGGTGGAGACTCAGGGCTTGGCTGGCGTGGTCCCTGCTGTTGAGGGACACCTGCAGCTGTTTGGCCGTCGGGTCAAGGGGCAGTGCTGCTGGGCGCCCCCAGTGGCATCTGTGAGCTCATGGGGCCACCTCCCAGGGACTCCCCCAGGCACCTGGGTGGAGCTCGTGGGGACTGGGTGCCCCCTGCTGTGGCCCAGAAGTGAGAGCCGGCGAACCACAGCCCTCGAAACCCATGGACTGAGATCGTCACGTTTCCATTTCTACATCTTTGCCTCAAAAACAGGCCCAGGCTTTTGTTGAGCAACAAGCAAGTATGATCTTCTTTGTGGAGTCCTAGGACACATCTCTCCCAAGCCTAGGAGGTGCTAGAGACATTTTAGCCATCGGCTGTCTGGACTCCCTGTCACTGGCTCCCGTCTGGACTCTGCAGTGGTCGCTGCCCTTGTGTGGCGACAGGCTGTGTTGCCCACTGGCGTCTGCTGGCTTCCCCTTCGCATTCTGGGGAACAAGCCGTGTGTGAACCCACAGTGTGTCTTTCCTACTCTGTGCGGGATGGCTGCCTTTCTGCAGACAGTTTTTGTTTCCTGTTGCACTGGTTTGTTCGCAGTGCGCTCAATTTATGTAACAGAGATGCTGTCATCACCAATTAACGTTAATCACAGTCCCTGGGCCTGTGGCTGCCTGGGGACTGATTTAATATTCTCTCTGTTTGATGCCAGGTGGCTTCCACAAATGAATTTTTAAGTATCTCAGGGATGATAGAAAAGCGCAGAGACATCAACGAGGGTTCAGGAAATGCCTATAGAGAGCGTCCAGGATTGGAGGGATGCTTTTATGCAGTGGACACAGGTCATGTGTGGAAGGCTGCTTCCCGTCCCTGGAGGAGTCCGCGGGTGCCCTCCACACCTGCTGCGAGCACTCGGTTTCCTCTTACATCTTTCCTTCCAGTCTGCGAGGCTGGGGCTGTCTATTGCGTCTGGGGCTTTGTCTCATCATCTCAGAAGCTGTCTCAGACTCCTGCTCCCGGCGCCAAGGGGCATCCTAACAGCTGTCACTTGGAAATCCCACGGTCAGTCACTTCTTGCTGAGTCCACGTGTGCCCAGGCTTCCCAGGAACACCCGACAGCTCCCACTTCTTTTCCAGCTCTCTGCATCCTCAGTGTTCCGCCGGGACGCAGTCGTGGCCGCCGACCACGACAGTCTATTGACATCGGAGGGGACTCCATTTCTACAAGTTGGTTAAGGAGAGGCAGGTCTGGAGGCTGGGCGTCGAGATCGCGGAGGAGCGACTGGCGGGAGGCATCCCTTTAAACAGCCGCCTGGGCGGCGGTACCGTCCCGCCCGTCCCCCCGAGGCGACCACGACGGTGAC
>NW_007253115.1:140057-143633 GCF_000164805.1 Carlito syrichta
CATCCCCTTCACGCGCGTCTCCGAAAGGCTGGGAGGCCGGGTTCTTGGAGCCGGGCGTGGGGAGGCGTGTGTTTCCTCGCTGTGCCTCCTGAAACGTTCCAGCGAGCTGGAGACCGTGGGCGGGGCTGCGGCAACCGGCGCCGACTCCTCTTTTATTGCCATTTTTAGAGGCAGGGTCTCGCCCTGTCCCCCAGGCGAGTGCAGATCCTCCCGCCTCGGCCTCCCCCAGCGCTGGGATGATGGGTGAGCCGTGTCCAGCCCCTGACTCTTTTGTCTCCAGGGCATAGGCTAGAACCATTGGGAACTGGCCTTCCTTGGTTGGCTTCAGCGCAGCAGCACCAGGTGCTAGGCCTAACTGATGCCCAGTGCCGTGCGCTCAGGGAGAATGCAGGGTGAATCTGCAGCTAAGAGCGTTCAGACGGTCCCTGGTTGTCAGAACAGCGACAGGGCGGCCTCTCCGCTGCAGCCCCTCCTAGAGCCCGGGGCTGAAGAGATGTTGTGCAGGCCAGCCACCTGGCTCTCCGTGTGTCCACTTCTGCACCTCAAGGCCTCGACTCTGGGGGGGCGCAGAGATTGCACCTTCTGATGTCCACTTTGAAATGCGTGCATCTGCCTTACAGGGGCTGAGCGAATACCAGAGGAACTTCCTGTGGAAGAAGTCATACTTGACCGAGGCCTGCCCCTCCAGGGGACGCAGGTACCCGTGGGCTGGTCTTCGATCAGACCAGCTGGGTAAGTCGAGCCCACTCCCGGCTGTTGCAGCTTGAGTAAGCCTGGGCTGACCGCAAGGCGGGTTGTGATGGTCACAGGCCTGGCCGTCTCCCCACTCAACAGTATCCATCGAGGAGTGCATGAGTCTGAAGATGGCAGCTGTGTGGCTGTGGGCTCCTCAAGCCTGACTCGCCAGCAGGGTTTTGGGAAGCCCCGCTCAGGACGCTGGGTCTGGTGTGTCAGGGGCCCGAGGTCATGTCAGGGCATGCGGCGTGCAAGTTCCTCATGTGTGAGGTGATCGCAGCCAGAAAGGGAAGGCGTAGGGGCTAGGGGCCACACTGAGCAGTGAGTGAGGTGCGGAGGGCACCTCCAGGCAGGCAGGCCTGAAGGAAGAGGGCCAGCGTGGGCGGCCCTCCAGGGTCTGCCAGAGCACCAGGTTCCGACTCAGGGCCTGACGGCAGAGACGGTGTCCCTGCCTCTCGAGGGTGCTGGGAGCGCCCCTGTTCACAGTCTCTTCTTCCAGTCCCCCAGGAATTGCACACGTCCGAGGCTCCGTTGGTTAAGAGTCCAGATCGGTCTCTAAGTGTGGATGGTGTGGCCCTGGGAACTGGTGGAGCTGGGGGTTGCTCTCAGACCGTTGTGGCTTCCATCTGTTGCATTTGAGGGGAGGGGATGCAGGGCAGCCGGGTGCAGAGCCTCTCAGAGCTTGGTGCCTGGGAGGGAGGTCTGGGAAGGCAGGTGGTGGGGATGTAGGTGGGGGCGGAGCAAGAGCCCGGGTGCCGGGCCAGCAGGACAGCCGTGGCCACAGGACAGTTTGTGCTTTCTTGAGCAAGTTTCCCCTGGGGTTTGCGGGCTGGGACACAGACAGGCCCCTTGAGACCTTCCCTCTGCTGTTACTCCTGTGCCAAAAACCTGCCTCTGCAGCCAGGCAGGGACCCGGTGATCTTGGACTCAAAAGACTTAGAAGAACATTGTGCTTCTTCACACTTTTTTTTTTTGAGCTGACTCCTTACTTTGTTACCCAGACTGGAGTGCAGTGGTACGATCACGGCTCACCGCAGCCTCGACCTCCTGGGCTCAGGTGATCCTCCCGCCTCAGCCTCCTAAGTAGCTGGGACTATAAGCACGCACCACCACACCAGGCTAAGTTTTTGATTTTTTGTAGAGATGAGCTCTCTCTTTGTTGCCCAGGACTCAAGCAGTCTTCCTGCCTCAGCCTCCCAAAGTGTCCCTGTGTGGTTGGCAGAATTTTCCCTGGTGGCGACCATTCACTGCCTCCCCTCACATGGGCATACGTGTGCTGTGTGCACCCATGGGCCCCACCCCATGGTGTACTGAGGAGAGCAGGGACCTGGGCTGGGGGCCCAGCCTCCTCTCGTGGGTCCAGTACCTGCTTGCTGGCAGTGTCCTGCAGGAGCTTGGGCTCTGCTTGGTGACACACAGGTGGCCTCCCTACTTGCCTGGCCAAGAGGGGCGTCTGCTTTGGTGAGGGGTGAGGGCAACAGTAACATGGCGGGAGGTGGTCGCAGCCGGTGGTGGGTGAGGCAGCCTGGTGGGCGCACGTGCATTGCTGGGGGTCTGGAAAGTGACCCTCAAGCTGCCTGGGCGTCCTCATGTGCCCCTGGGCAACGACTACTGGGCTGGGGAGCCGTGGGGGGCCCTGGGGCTGTGGCCCGAGCCGGCCTCGTGTCGTCCTCCCCAGCCTCTCCTCGCCCTGGCCTGGTTTCCTCGCCCTGTGCCTGCCCTCTCCACTGGGGACAGTCTGAACTGGGGCAGCCTCTGCGGTTGGGTGCGTCCTGCGGGTTGCTCTCCAGACAGAGCGGAGACAGCATGTCCAGCTCCCGATGAGGGCTGGTCTTTGAAGTCCAGGAGGCCAAGGCGGATATGGAGCCCAGGCCAGCAGCAGTGCAGCCCACCCCTGCCCGTCTGGGCCTCCCCCGCATAAGAGACGCTTTGTGAAAGGCCCAGGTCTGGCAGAAGCGGGCCCTTGGTCCTGCCAAGTGGCACAGGAAGGTAACTGGACCCAGCAGCACAGGCTGCCCGCTGGTGGCTCTGTCAGGGTGACTCGGATGTGTGACCCCAATTTTTGTGTTCTGTTATGATCGAATTTTTAGTACCTCTTTAAGCAAAACTAGACATTTTATGCTGAAAGGCTGTCCTTGCTGTGTTACCTGGTGAGCTGAGGGTGTTGCGTGTGTGTAGACACACATATCTCAACTCAGTTATGCTAAATACCGTTTCTCCTCTAAAGTTGTCTGTGCAACTTTTTGCTCCTGTAGCTGCGATTTTTGTGTGCCATGTTTTGTAGGGATCACGAGAGAGCCGAGTTTTCTTTCAAAGAGAAGAGTGCCCCACCACGACCCACAGATTTCCAAGTCTCTCGAGTGGGATGGCGCCACCTCAGGGAGCCGTGTGGCTGTGTCCCCGAAGCCCGAGGTCCCAGAGCTTCCAGGAGCACAAGGACCCGAACACACAGATGCAGCCCAACAAGGAGTTCTCGCGCTGGAAGCGTCCAGTGTTCCCAAGAGAACCAGATCTCACTCGGAAGACTCCGGAGTGGAGGGGGCTTCCGAGGTCGTGGAGAACAAGGCGGCTGTGACGGCACGCCCCAGGCCGGCTGCTGACCCCGTGGGCCTGGAGCCTGCCACCAAGCCTCCTCTGGAAAGCGTGGATGCCGGGGTAGGTGCCTGCCTGTGTTTCTGCTCCCTGCGTGGTTCTTCAGCGGTGCTGCAGCATCACGCCGGGTCGAGCTTTCCCTTGTGTGCTTGTCTGCCGCCGGAGGCCGTGGCTGGGGTCATGTGCTGATCCTTGCCACCCACCGCACTGAGGCTGTCCTGAGACCTCCCTGCGCAGGGGCCTTCTGCC
>NW_007253115.1:144011-153633 GCF_000164805.1 Carlito syrichta
CTAGCAAGAACACAGCTCTGCTGATGGGGCGGGGGGAGCGTGTGTTGGCAGATCTCAAAGACCTCCTGCCCTGTTAGTCACCGCCGGCTGGGCGGGCCCGCCCGCACAAAAGCAGAGGCTGTGGGACCAGCGGGGCCTCACGGCACCTGCCTCTCTCCACCCCAGGGTCTCTGGGCTTCCTCGCCTTTCTCTGCACTCCGGGGGTCTCTGAGCTCCCCGCCTCTCTCCACTCCGGGGTCTCTGGGCTCCCCGCCTCTCCACCCCACTGCTGCTCCTGTTCGTGTCCACCAGCTGGACCCCAGAGAGACCCTCCAGAGTGCTGGAGAGGAATCGTGGCTTGTTGAAAGCCTGGGCCGGGTGAGGATGTGTGTGCATATGTGGGCAGGGGTGTCTGCCGAAGTGTGTGCGGGGACCTGCTGCCGTGGTCTCTAGCTGGGGGCCTTGTGGACGTGGGCGGGAGGGACTGCCACCTCTCTCTGGATGCATGGTGGTCCTGGGGTAGAGGAGTGCTAGAGCTCAGCCCTGGAAAAGGAGGTGCTTTCTGCTTCTGTCGGCAGGCTTGCCGTCCAGCAGCGCACATGTAGCTGACAGGCTCGTGTTGTGCCTCTGCTCTTGTTAGGAGGGTAGAGTCCGTGCGAATGTGTTTTTTGCCTCATTAAAAAAAGTATGAAGAGAAATTATTAATGGCTTTGAGTGGATGTTTTTCCAACAGCTCGATAGACTTCTGCGTAGGAAAGCTGGACTGCCTGTTGCTCCTTCACACAGTGTCTTGAGAAATTCTGAATATCAGAGACAGTTTGTTTGGAAGACCCCTAAAGAAACTGCTCCGGTGTTTGCAGCCAATCAGGTAGTGCAATGGATTCACACGGTTCTGAGTGTCGCCTTCCAGTCTAGCGATGTAGCTTTGCATAGAAGGAGGCGTTGACAGAGGTCTGAGGTAGGTTCCGGAAAGCAGGGAATGAGCGTTCCGCTGACCCCTCATTCCTCCTGATTTATGGCAGTAACATTATGCCGTCCTAGGCTGCAGTGGCTGTTGCTGCCAGATCGTCACGTATGCTAAGTGTGAGGCAGGGCAGTGAAAGCCTGGCCACTGGTAAGTTGGTGCATGCAGTACGATTTTTTTATTGATTAAAAAAATCATGGCATTGGTTTTACTCCCAAATGGCGTGTTTAGCTGACTAGTCTATTGCATGGTTTCTGTCTTGTAAGAAAGGCATCACTGCTTTGGGTGTTTGTTGAAATAAATATGAAATATGTGGAAAGGACACACCACGTGTAATTGTGTCCTTGTATCTGATAAACAGTAGTAGGAGCTGTCCGTTTAGCTATATTTGTAAAGTTCAAAAACCATATTGGTATGACACTGGAGTTTGTACACTCTTGCACGTCTTGGTTCAAGCCACTGTGACTAGTAACACCGTTTTGCTGCCATTGTCCTCTGGATGGTCCTCCGCTGTGAGCCGTCCTGGAGGGTCCTTCCAGGAGGTCCGGCCAAGTGGAACGCCTCCCTCAGCATGTCCCAGAGGCTGTGATGGCTTCGTCTTGGCCTCCTCCTGGCCTTGGTGCTTTTCCTTAGACATACACACGGCCACACGCCCGCACTGCCTTGTCTCTTGTTCCACACCCGAGTGCCCAGCGGGCCGTCAGATTCAGCGAGGACAATAGCGTTCTCCTGTCACATGAAGAGGCACGGCGCCAGGCACCCTATGAATTGTGCCGGCTTTGGGCTTGGTTATTATTCTGTTGTTTAAACAACTTTGACATTTGAGCAACATCTGAAGCCCCTGGGAAGCAGCAGAAAGTGATGTGAGCCCTGAGTCACCTGGCGAGCGGGACCCGTGCTTCCCTGGCTAACTCGTGGGTCCTCTTGGGCAGGAAGCATTCCTGAAAGGTGATTCGCCCGAGCATTGTGATCCTCCCGCTTTCATGTGAGGTTTGACCTCGGAGGAGAGGTGGTTCATGGCACAACCTTGCTGTCTACTTTGGCAAGTCAGTGAAAGCATTGTGTGGAAATGTTGGTTTCATAGGGCAAACCACTAGCCATATCTTTACTGGTAGTTTCATTGATGAGGGTTTCAGTGGACGTGTTGGGAAGCAAATGCCCTTTGTGAGTTCCAGGCGTATCATTTGGGGTCTGGGGCGAAGAGCTCCGAGACTGCCTTCCAGCCAGCTGAGGGGGAGTGTTAGAGGAAGCCTCGAGGTCTGTTCACCAGTCTTCTGAGAGGCTGTCTCGTGTTAGCCAGAAGGACACACTGTCAGGGCCTGGCCTGCTGGAGGTGGACGCCTGCACCACCTGGCACTGACACTCCGTGGTGGGCCCCTCCCGCTTTCAGCTGCCTTCCTGGTCGTCGGTAGTAATATACATGAATCAGAAACCGGCTTGGGAAACACTAAAGACAAAAGGAAACATTTAAAAATAGAAATGTAGTCATTACCAGAACACTTTCCTGGCCTTAATAAAAAGCTAAATACAGGCAAAGGAAAAAAGCAATCTAGACATGTTGAGCATACCGCGTATTCAAAATGTTAAGAATTTTCTGTTGTTGCAGGAAGAAAAAAATTTCATGCCTAGAAGCTAAAAAAAAGCCCTTAGCGCTGGCAGGAGAGTGCCTAATATGGCCGATGTCCGTGTCATGTTTTTAAAACAGACCTGTTTTACTCGCCCTCGGGGGAGGAGGGGGATTCTGGGGGAGGAGGGAGATTCTGGGGGAGGAGGGAGATTCTGGGGGAGGAGGGAGATTCTGGGGGAGGAGGGAGACTAGGGAGAAAAGATCAGACAGGTGTCCCTGGCCGTTTACCTTGGTGTGAGATCTCGATTGCAGTAACTGTGACCAAAACGTGGTGGTGACTGCGGAAGGTTGACTTTTGGTGGACGTGGGAGAAATTATGGTCATTTGAGCTCTCCTGATCTTAACAGGACTTCAGCGACGATTTTTTGTGTCCTGGAATTCAGCTTTATATATTTTCTTAAGTAGTTAAGACCTAAGTTCCACATATTTAAACAACGAAACCAAAATAATTTCGTTTCAAGGTTTTCCACAATAAGAGCCAATCTGTTCCGCAGTTCAAAGGTAGCTCGGTCATCCACGAAACTGAATACAAAAGGAATTTCAAGGGTTTGTCTCCAGCGAAAGAGCCAACGTTAAGAAGTGACTTGAGAGAAGACGGAAGTCTGGAAGCCGTGGCTCCCGAAAAGAAGGTACCGCCACCTCGCGGCCGGCACAGGGCACAGCCCAGGGTTTGAGACTCCGCACGTTTCTTTTACTTACCGCCACCTGAGGGTCTTTTTAGCTAGTTCATTAGTCCATTTGTTCATCAAGTGTCAATTGAGCCCCCTCCTGAGAGCAGCACGGGCAGGCACTGAGGAGTCACGGCCAGTACACACGAGCCCAGGCCACGCTGGGCAGGAGGGACACAGACACGGAGATACAATTGACATGGTGTGATGGGTATGTGGTGTAGGCAGGCAGGTCTGCTATGCTCAGAAGCAAATGCTCAGCCTTCCGTGATGAGCTCCAGGGGTAGGAGCAGTGCTTGAAACACTAAGTTACAGAAGTTAAGCATACACACATGCTTGCATCTGAAACCAGAGCCTTAGCATGCGACGTGTGGCTGGTGTAGTTCACGGGATGGATCTCAGGCTGTGCAGGTGGCTGCTTCTGTGTGAAGTGACAGCCGTTTCGTTGCAGCATCAGGCTGGATTATTATCAATTTCAGGTAAACGGGGCCTAAGTACTGTGCTTTAATCTCCTGTAATGTTGACACCCGAGGCTTTATGGGTCCTAAGATAGAAAGTATATGACTAAAAGTAAAACGATCTCTGTGAAATGGTAACACACACGTGTTGGACCTATGATCTTGGGAGAAAAAAGAGTGGTTATTCAGTAAAGCAGTGTGGTGACTTACTTAGCAGGCTCTTACGTTTAACTGCTGTAACACAGTGAAATCTAGACTGTCAAGGGCAAACATAAGATCACTCTGCAGTATGTAGTCACATTACGTTTACTGAGATATGTCTTTATTGATTTTAAAATTTTCTTCCCTAGCCAAGGGTCTGAAAACTTTGTTGTTAGAAAATGAAACTGTATGCCAAGCTAGCCTTCAAAAAAAACGACCAGATATGCTAGTTTCAAAACATGCTTGTCAGTATCTTGTGACTTATGTAATCTTCAGTAGTTAAAGCCTCTAAAAACAGAAGTACGATTCACATCCAAGTCTGTACAACGTGTATGCTTTCGCTTTTTAGTATGTAACATACTTTGAGCATCAAAGGCTTAAATTGTCTCCGTTTTAGTGTAACAAAGCAGACGGCCCTTCAAGACTAGAAGCAGGGATGGAAGGAGAAGCCTCGAGCCAGCCCAAGAAGCTCAGTCCCTGGAGACATCAGAGGCTTGGGTGCGTGCTTCGGTGGGGGCGTGCCTGTGGTGCTGGGCGGTCACTGTGGCGGGAACGCTTACTCTGGTCTCTGTTAGGAAGGTGAATTCCGAGTACAGAGCCAAGTTCCTGAGCCCGGCTCAGTACCTGTGCAAGGCTGGGGTGTGGACCCGGGTGAAGGAGGGCGCGGCGGGGCAGGTGAGTGCACAGGGTTCCCTCGTCTCCACTCCAGGGTGATGTACAGTCAGGGTGGAGGTGGCAGCCGGGGTGGAGACATGATTGAAAAGGTGCGCTGCAGTGGTCGTGGTGCAAGTGTCAGAGCTCCACGAGTGTGTGTCGAGGACGTCGTCATCAGTGTGTTTATGCCACTGGCTTTTTAGAGATGAATATTTATTAATATTTATTGTTTTTGAAGTTAAAAGCATGTTTAAAATCAGACATTTGGTGGTGTTCATGCATTTAGTTTACAGAATGGTAGCCCTCTGGAGGTGACAACTCTGTGACACACAGCCCTCTAGTTGCTCCAATCATCAAACCTCAGGGTTTGACGATTCCATGGTGGCACCACTGACACTGTGCTGTTGCCATCTGATACTGTGCTGGCAAAGGAGCAGTGCAGCCATGCCCTTGGGGTGTGAGTGGTGGTCTTGGGTACCCTAGCTGTGCCGTTGGGATGTGAGCGGTGGTGTTGGGTGCCCTGACCTTGCTGCAGGGGTATGAGTGGTGGTGTTGGGTGTCCCGGCTGTGCCGCCGGGATGTGAGTGGTGGTCATGGGTGCCCCGGCTGTGCCCTTGGGTGTGGACAGTGGTGTTGGGTGCCTGACAACGGGAGAACCTCTGGCCCTGGAGCTGGGCTCAAGGGGAGGCAGCAGACCTCAGGCTGAGAAGTGCCACTTCAGTCCTAGCTCCTCGTGGTCAGAGGGTAGCTGGGGGCGTTTTTGTTGCTGTGTAGGTAGCAGGTAGCATCTTTTCAGCCCTGACTTGACAGTTTTTGGTGTCCTGCAGAATGAGCTGAATCACAGTGTTTCTGCTTAGTCCGACACCAGTGCTCCTCCCACCCCTCCCTGGCACTGCAAGCAGGGGTGACATGGAGGGGCTGCTTACAGGCACAGCCAGGACATGGGCCCTGCCGGAAGGCCTGGATGTGGAGCGCTGCTGCTTGAGCTGGCAGCTCCCAGATGTAGGGCCTAGTGCCTGCGAGCCCTGTGGGTCATTTGGGGTTGCTTGCTTCCCTCCACTCTCGCCCTCCGCTCTCCTCCGTGCGAACATGGCTCAGTGACTGACAGGCAGAGTGAAGGACGGTGCTCGGAGCTGGCCAGGTACCAGGCTGTGTTCCTGTGTCCACCTAGAAGTTACCTTAAAGCCATGAGCAGTGCCATTTTTAGAGTAACTACTGAATCTGCGTTAAATTTATTTTTTCTTAGTTGTTGGATAATCAAACTACATTGGTTGTGGTAATTTTATTCCAGTGTATCGTCCACACATAGGACTGTATTTCAAGATAAAGTCCCACAGTGGAAAGACACTTGTTATTTGATAGACATTGCAAAGACTGAGTGTAGATGCTTACACATAGGGGATAATTTTGAGGTTAAAAGATTTTTTGTTTTTACCCGTTTTCTGAGTTTGAATTTTCTGCATACGAGTTTTAAACAATCTTGTGGAATTCTATATTTGGGAAAAGAGATTCAAAAATGGAAACATTGTACTTACAGTATTTATATCATGTAGTCTGATGACATTACTTGACCTGGAAAGGCATCTGTGTGTGGTTTTAGTTGATTTGGGAATGGCTTATTCCTGTCTTCCTTGGAGACTCTGGTTGGTGGCTGTAGGGTGTGTTCTTTTTTTCCCCCTTTTGAGTCAGTGTCTCACTCAGTTGCCCAGGCTGGAGTGCAGTGGCACCATCATGGCTTACTGCAGCCTTGACCTTCTGGGCTCAGGCGATCCTTCCGCCTCAGCCTCCTGAGTAGCTGAAACTACAGGTGTGCATCACCACTCCTGGCTAATTGGGTTTTTTTTGGTAGAGATGAGTCTCACTGTGTTGCCCAGGCTGGTCTTGAACTCCTGGACTCAAGCAATCCTCTCACCTTGGCCTCCCAGAATGTTGGGATGACAGGCGTGAGTCACTGCGCCTGGCCTGAATAGAGATTTTAAGCAGATTTTAAGGGCGGAGCTTCAAGGCATTTTTGCACTGTGGAGCTGCACGTGGAGAGGCCGGCAGGTGGCAGCATGACGCACAAAACGCAAGGGCTCCAAGGGTGTCAGGTGCCTTCCTGAGAAAACACAACTTGCATTTTAGGGAACTCCACTCGTCTTGTAGTTCATCAGAACATCGTTTGTGTCCTGTCACCTTGTTGAACATATCACAGTGATGGTTTCTGGGCTGCTCTTTTGAATGCTGGGATGGGGGTGGGAGTTTCCTTCCAGGGGGAGCCGGGAGGGTGATGGGGGAGCCTGCCGTCTGCTGCGTCCAGCAGCAGGTTCTGTTGCTGCCTTCCGCGATGGCAATGAGGTGTCCTGGTTCACTGAAGTACCGAGAAATCCTCGTGGACGAGGTTGTATATACTTATAAGGGGAACCGCCAGGCACTTCACTGACCTCCATGACTTGGCGTGGCGCTGCCCAAAACTAAGCGTGTTTCTGTGTTCCTCCCCAGGGCGCTCTGAATGCCATGTGGTATGCAGAGGTTGGTTGCTTTTGAGCTTTGAAAAACTACATTAATGCGTAGCGTGCTTGTGTAATTCTGCTGGAGTCGAAAGTAGGTGTCAGCCTTCTTCTTTGCTGCTAGAATTTCTCCCTGTCGGCTGGTCTGAAATAGAGTAACTACATTGTGCTTCCTTCCGCTTGATGTTTTAATTTCTGCTCAGACACGCCCCGTCTGATGAGCTGTGTGGCTGTGGCTGCCGTCCCTTGTCCTTGGTCTCTGGCTGTCACTGTGTGCTGCCTTTGATACGCTATGTGTGATATTTGGGAAGGAGCATTTGCAACAGTAATTGACGTCTGGACTCTTCTGTGTAGGTTAAAGAACTCCGAGAGAAAGCTGAGTTTTATCGGAAGCGAGTCCTAGGAACACATTTTTCTCGGGACCATTTGAATCAGATTCTGTCTGAGAACAACCGCTGCTGGGACGTGTCCTCGACCGCCAGCTCGGAAGGGACTGTCAGCAGCAGCATCAGAGCGCTGGATCTCGCGGGGTGAGGCGGCGTCGTGGGTGGGGGAGTGTGCCGATGTGTCGGGGTGTCTGGTGGTCAGGGGAGACGTGGGAACATGCCCCGACTACTCACGAGGTGTCCCCTAGTTGGGTGGAAATGTGATAGCCACTGGCTTTGTTATTTCCAGCTTATTCCCTAGTAAAATAAGCAACGGAGACTCACTTTATGTGTCTGTGTGTAAGTAACGCAGAGTGTAAATCCAGAAGGTGGGGTGTTAATAGCAGCGGGCGAGGGGTGATTACACGGATGATAGAAAAGGATGTTAAAGGGCGAGAAGGAGCGCCAACAACCACAGCAAAACTGGGAGGATGTGAGCTGTCAGTTCCTACCATCATCTCGCTGTTGGATCTGCTTGGCTCCTGGATTGTGGGAGAATTGTCTGCTGTTTGGGTTTTAAAGCGAACATGTATCACTGTAAGAGAAACAGCACGTTGGTTTATGGCAAATAAAATAGTTTCAGTTGTGATTGTATATTAATATAGTCGTGCATACCAAATTAGCCTATACGTTCTTATATGTGACCTAGCATTTTAAAAGTTCCTTACACGCTAGGCGTGGTGACTCACGCCTGTCATCCCAGCACTTCGGGAGGTGGAGGCAAGAGGACTGCCTGAGTCCAGGGGTTTGGGATCAGCCTAGGCAACACGACGAGACCTCATCTCTACAATAAATCAAAAAATCAGGCAGGCGTGGTGGCCTGCACCTGTGGTTCCAGCTACTTGGAAGGCAGAGGCAGAAGGATTACCTGAGCCTAGCAGGTTGAAGCTGTGGTGGCTGCGAGCATGTCACTGCACTCCAGCCTGGGCGATGGAGTGAGACCCCAGCTCAGGGAAAAAAAAAAAGTTCCTTACAAATCTATTCTTTAAGACTGTATCAGAAAGACACATCTGAAGTATTGAGTTTGAGTCCGCTTATTTGATTCCACATAACTTGGGCGTTGCACAGACCATCATTGAGCAACTGGATGAGTTGGACTGTGGCATCCTCAATGGTAGCTGCCAGCTGAGGGCTGAGCAGGACATCCGCGGGGAGCAGGCGTGTGTGGAGGTGGGAGTGAGAGAAGATGAGCATGCCATATTTGGGGATCTCTTAATAGGAACTCCAGGTTGTAACTGGCACCTGTTTATGAAATGAGCTCTTAATTAGGTTTCTTCCTTAGCCGGCTCAGCAGTGTGGGTGGAAGATGTGTAGTCGTGAACAGTGGAAGATGACGGACTCACTGAAGTTGGTGTAAACGAAGAAATGCAGAGACTCTGACTTAAAATAAAACTTGCTTTCTTGCGCAGAGATCCTACCCTCCATAAGACTTTGCAGAAATGTCCTTCTACAAAACCAGAAGAAAAAGGAAGGATCTTGGAAGAACAGCCCCAGAAAGATGGCCCGGAGAAGCAGGGTGTGTCGGATGCCCCCGCACCTGTCCGAAGGCGGCTGGCGTGGGACGCGGCGCCCACCACAGAGGATGTGCAGAAGCAGCCCGTAGGGGAGGAGGAGGAGGGCAGGAGGAGGGCTGCGCAGGTGCCGGGGGGCGAGCCGGAGGGGGCGGCCATGCGAGAGAAGCCCCAGGAGGACGGGCTCCCCGAAGGGTGAGTGTGGGGCTGCCTGGCAGCCGGGGACGGGGGAGTGGTTGCGTCACATTGGCACGGTGCACACGTCTTGCCTTGTTGCTGAGTGTGGCGGTTCGTACTGTGGATTCATGACTAGTGAAGGGCAGAGTTTGCTTCAGTGTCACTGGTGGGGTCTGCTCTCTGCTTGATGAGCTAACGTGGGCGTTTACGTCTCCGCTGATTGGCAGCTGAGCCCCTACACGCTGGGCCCGTGCAGGAAGCAGTCGGGATGGTTTTCAGGTTGTGAGCCGCCAGAGTCGCAAATGTGTCAAGAAGAAGGACTTTATGTTGAGGAGAAAAGCTCTTGTCCTTTAACATCAGGCAATGCTGTCCAAAAGTGAGAGAAGATTTCGCTGCGTTTTTATTTATTTTATTTTATTTTATTTTTTGAGTTGGAGTCTCACTCTGTCACCCAGACTGGAGTGCAGTG
>NW_007253115.1:154324-209457 GCF_000164805.1 Carlito syrichta
GCACTCCAGTCTGGGAGACAGAGTGAGACTCCAACTCAAACAAACAAACAAAAAACGTGTGTGGAGCAAGACCTCGAGACTCCTGTGGCTTTCTCCCCTGAGTTGCATGTGGTGCTGCCGCTGTGATGGTGAGCACTCTGGCTTCCGGAAGAGAGACCCTGTGGACTCACAGATTCTCTGACTCACAGGTCGGAGGCGTCTTCCCTGTCCTCGGGCCGAGGCGGCAGGCTCCCGACCCCCACGCTTAGGGAGCTCGGCGGGGTCCAGAGAACTCACCATGACCTCACGACGCCGGCCGTGGGTGAGCACACACACGTGGCCCTTGCCTGCCCCCGCGTGCTCCGGTGCTTGGCTCAGCCTGTCCCCTCTCTCCAGGGGGCGCCGTGCTCGTGTCTCCGTCCAAGGTGAGACCCCCAGAGCAGAGGAAGAGAGCATCCTCTCAGGATTTTCCAGAACCGTCAAAGAGTGCCTGCACCAAGGTGAGTGCCTGTGTCCTGAGGGGAAAGGCGTCTTCTGGAGCTGTGATTACAGTTACGTGGAGTGAACGCGCCTTAGGCTTGGATTTTAGCGCTCGTGTGTGTTCCACCGCTTACCCGTTTTGGGTAGGGCAAGGGGCTTGACTGTTTTCTGCTGGAAGCACTGCACTCCTGCTGATGTACTTTCATGTTTGGTCAGCAGTGACTCCCGGGGAGAGTGGGAAAGCAGCTTCCAGTCGGGCGTGGACCCAAGTCCAGCTTCTGCAGGTGCTGGCAGCTGCAGAGACAACCAAGGGCAGTGATGGCCGTCTTCAGACATCCTGTCTTGTGGGGGAGAGGCAACGGGCGGGGTAACCAGGCAAAGTGCAGAGCCAAGTGGTGACGAGTCCCGGCGCTGAACAGGAGGTGACTGGGAAGTCCCTGTGGAGAGCAGCCCTTGGTGGATCTGGAGGGGGTGAGGGTCACCCTTGAGGGCATGTGGGAAGGCGTTCCAGGGGGCCAGCAGCACTGCGCGTCCCAGGAGTGAGCGGGCCTCTGCCTCGGAGGAGCTGGGAGGGCCGTGTGGCTGGGAGAGCACGGATGTGAGTCAGAGGTGGGGTCCGCACCATGCTATGGAGGGCTCGTATGACTCAGCAGGACACGGGGCTCTTTCCTGAACAGAGCAGGAGGCTGTCGGAAGGGCTGGAGTGACATCCATCAGCTCGAGTGTTTCCCAGGTCATTCTGGCTTCTATGTTGAGTAGACGGAGGGAGCAGGTGCAGGGCGTGAACCAGTGCGGAGTTGGCCGCCTTCTGGGAGTGCCGGGGGAGGAGTCCACTGCTGGAGTTCCGTGAGGCGTGTGCTGGACAGGACTGGGTAGGATGGAGAGGCAGGCGACTCAAGGCCTTCAAGGCCCGGGCCTAAGAGCGAGGATGGGGTTGTCCTCCCCCAGGCAGGAGGTGGATGAGGCAGGGCCTGTCAGGGAGCATCAGGGTCAAGGTTCTGCCTCGGACACATTTGATGAGAGAAGCCATTGGGCCACAGGAGACGTGCTGGGTGGGGTGATGGCTTAGAGAGCGGGGGGCGGGCTCCCGATGGTGTGGGGGACAGCGGTATGAGGTGTTGAGACGGGAGCTTATGGGGTGTCGACAGGGGAGGAGGTGGAGGCAGGCCTGAGCCCCAGGTTGGGAGGCTGGGAGTTGAGAACTGGCCCGCAAAGCAGGCTGCGGGGTGGCCAGTGAGGTGACAGACAGGAGGGTACGCGCGTGTCGGGGGCAGACGGGACACTGGGGGGTTGGAGAGAGGTGGGGATGGGCAGGAGGGTGTGGCTTCCTGCGGCGAGTGGGTGGGTGGGTGGGGCCGTGACGGGCAGCGAGACACGGGAGTTGAAGACCAGACGTGGTGTGTGAGGGTCCCTGGTAACCTGATTCCGGGTAGTTGTGGTGGGAGGTGGCCAAGAGCCTGGGTGAGGGACTTCCCGAGAAGAGGGCAGCAGGAACTGGGGACAGCCTAGGGACGTTCCTCAGGGCTTCCTGAGAGGAGGCGGAGCCAGCCCGGGAGGCCACGAGGTGCTGGGGGCTTGTGTGTTGGCGGGAGCTGAGTTGGGGGTGTGCTGTGGGAGGGACGTTCTGAGCAGGGGGCGGGCAGAGGGTCTGCTGGGCCCTGGCGGTCCTTGCTGTCCCCGAGGGTGGCGGTGCCACTGGAAAGCGCCCCAGCTGCTTCTCGGTGACGCTGCAGAGTCCCAGTGAGCGGAGTCGGGAGGACGCTGGGAGGGAACGGACATGGCAGGGTGCGGCAGAGGTGCAGGAGGGCTGGGAGCCGAGCTGGCTGGGGTTTGATCTGCCTCCAGGGAGGCAGTGAGGTGGCCAGGGGAACTGGCATGGCCAGCGTTGCTGGGGCAGGAGGGGCCCCGGTGGCGGGGTCGGGCCAGAGGAGCTCGGGGAACTGGGGACATGGAGTTGGGTTGGGGGGGTCAGAGGTGGTGGCTGTGGAGCGATGGCTCCCTGGTGGGGATCGGCTCTTCCCACGGGCCGTGGCCCAGCAGGCGGGCCGGCTGGGGGTGCCGGAGGATCCAGAGGTCCAGCGGGCTTTGCTGTTGGCTGTGCCTGAGCCCTAGAGCTCACAGTGGGAATTCCGGGGTTGGGGGACGGGTCAGGGTACCCACCCGCAGACCCCTGACGGGCATTGGGCCCAGCTCATGGAGGTGACTTGTTGGTCGACGTCCCCAGAGTGGCGGGAGACCCAGACAGTTCCCGTGCTCAAGTGAGACTGTGTGGCCCCAGGAGTCTGGCCGGCGCTGGTGAGCGTCGCATCTCAGGCATCTGCGTCTGTGGACCACTCTGCCCTCCCCAGCGTCCAGGCTGCGCCGGAGGCCGCGAGCGACCAGGCAGCCGTACTCATGCATCTGGCTTGGTGGCCCTGGTCCTCCTTTGTTGCTGGGTTCACATGTGTGGCCCTCGTGTACTGTGGAGTGAACAGAGTGACCTCAGTTGAGCAGTACTGTCCCCTAGTGTGTCAGTGCCAGGCTTGTGGCTGTGACGTTCAGTGATGAACTCCTCGAAGAGCTGCAGGTGTCAGACGGCATGCCTGGACGTGGCTGCTATGAATTTTCTGCCACCAGGGACTGCAGCAGGAGCTGATGTGGCCACTTCCCCTCCTCTGGGCCCCCTTGGCTCCCGGGGGCAGAGGGGTCGTTCCCCTCGTCCACACAGTTTTCCCCTTGAGCTTATAAAAGCATTCATAAGAGATGACAGTGTTACTACATATGGACTTAAAGTCCTGAGCCATCTGTGTCTCAGAACCGATGTGGAATCTCGTGTCAGCTGGATCCTCACGGAGCGTCTTCAGGTCTCAAGGCTATGTTCAGACTGAGTGTGCATAGCTCACTTCACTGTCCAGCAGATGTACCCACCCTGGGAGCTGTGCCTGTGGTGTGAGACGGACGTGTCACCGGACCTGTGTCTGCTGAGGACACTGGCCTCGTGCGTGTGCATGCCCACATGCATGCACACATAAAGTGGAAACTGATGGGGTCTCGGTGGAGGGGGATGGCTGCGTCTCGGCTGTTGGGAGGTGTCTGGGAAGCCACCAAAGCTCCTTCCAAGTGACCGAGCTGAGATGGAGAGGAAGGGGCAGCGCTGACCCGCCGCTGGGCTGGGGACAAGTGCAGCTGGGAGCCCAGGGAGAGAGGGAGCGTGGGGCTTCAGGACGCGGGACCAGCACTGCGGGTGGCAGGAGGACAGCGGTGCTGGGAACGTCCCTCACCCTCTCTGAGTGGTGACACGCCGTCAAGGCACTTTAAATCTGGGGTGTGGTGAGCAAGCTGTGCTTGCAGGCTCAGTCTGGCTGCTGGAAGGTGGAGGCTGTGGGCACCCCTCCAGGGCATGTGCAGGCAGGAGGCGGTGCTGGTGTGGTCGTGGGAAGGCGGACGAGGGGAGGATTGTGGAAGAGGGCCTGCCTGGGATGGGAGGAGAGATCCTGGGGGACTTTGAGGCCCGGTCATCCTGCAAGACCGCTAGGTGCCGTGCGCTGAGCAGGAAAACTGGCAGGGACCCGGGGAGTGTCAGGAGTGTGGTTCACGCCGTCCAACCTGAGGCTCAGTGGCGCCTACTGCCTGCCCGTCTCCAGGGTCTGGGGCTGGGGAGTCAGGAAGGCCTCCTGTATCGTGGGCTGACACGTCGTGGGGGCAGAGCACGCCAAAGCCAGTGACTCAGGGAGCAGTGCATGCTGGGGCCGAGTGGCAGTGCAGACGACCCCTAGGACTGGGTGAGGCAGCGCTTGCCTGAGTCGCTGGACAGGTCCCTACACAGACAGCGTCTTTGCTGAGACCTGACTCGAGATCTGGGGCACAGGTTGTTCAGGGGGCGGGCAGCGGCTGCGGTGTCGGAGTGAGAGGTGCCTGCCGACTTGAGAGCCGGGCAGGCCAGGCCCGGCCGAGAGGCAGGAGGCGAGGTTGGAGGGAGGCCCTCAGGGAGCCCGGGCATCCTCTGGCGGCACGGGATGCCCGTGGAGGGGCCAGTGCCGCGGAGCAGCCAGGACCTGACCGTGGTGTTGCGCGGCAGCCTGCTGTGGAGCACGGCCGTGTGCGGCGGTGGGCTGTGGGCCCCGTGGGCCTTGGGCTCAGAAGCACCTCGAGTCTTCACGCGAGGCCGGAGCTCATGTGCTGAAGGCGGGCGCGTCGCCGCTCTGCTCAGGTCTGCAGCAAGAGTGAGTGCCACTCGACAAGACCCCGGATCCTGGGCCATACATGTGGTTGGAGGAAAACATTCAGAGAACCGCTCCTCTTGGGGTTGTCCGTACTGTGCCAGGCAGTCGAATTTTCCAGGGGAAGCTGGTGGCTGGCTTGCGACTTCGCCGGGCCTTGGTTTAAAATGTCCTTTGGGCAGAACCACAGCCCCAGGATGTCTGCACAGGCAGTCTGCTCTCCTGTCGCAGAACGGCTCCTGCATTTAGAGAGCAGGGTCTTGATGTTGCCTTGATGGACTCTCGAGTGGCCAGTGAACGCGGACTTGGAGGAGGAGCCAGGAGGTGGGAGCTGGGTGTAAGTTTCCTGGGTCTGCATTCTTTGCAGAAGTCAAGTTGCCGGGCCTTCTAAGATGCTGATACGTTGTCACTGTGGAAGGCTGATACTGGCCAAGCTAGAAACGAGAGTATCTGATGGCACAGCTTCTGTTCAGAGCATCACTGTTACATCATGGAGGGATGGCGGCGTGTGTATGTGTGTGTGTGTGTGTGTGTGTGTGTGTGCGCGCGCGCACGCGAGCGTATTTGGTTATTTGTTTGTTATGCTATAGATGATATTTCATAATCAGTTTTTTCTTACTTAGTCTGTGTTGTAAGTACATTTCCATGTCATTAAATATAACGTATTTTTTTTTAGTGGAAACATGATATGATTTTCTGTGGAAACAATCTGTAGTTATGCCACAGTTTTAAAAAAACTAGATGCTTATTGTCAAAACCTGTTTTTATTGAGATTCCTGTTGTTATTTCTTAATCATTCTATTTTGAAAAAATGCTGTAAAGAAATCCTTTAGCTACATTTTTGTGGATAGTATTATTCTTTTGTGTAAAGACTCCCCGAGTGTTGTGGTGTGGTCAAAGAACACCCCACGTCAAGGCTTTGGCAACGTTCTGCCAGCCCACCTGAAAGGTGGCCATCCAGCAGCTGTCTGGTTGCTGGCTTGTCCACATCCTTGCCAGCCCTGGGTGTTATTGTTTGTTTTGAAACTAATTTTTCCAGTTTGGTAAGTAAAAAATCAGTATCTCCGTGCTTTATTTTATAATTATTTGATCATTAATGAGATCGGATACGTTTGCGGTTTATAATTTGTAAGGCATGAGAATTGCTCATTCATGTCCTTTTTCTGCTTTTTAATCAGGGTTAACTTTTTTTTACAACTACTGAAGAAGGCTGTAGCAATGAAAACCGCTCATGTCAATTGTGACGGTTGTGCCTGTCCCATGCTGGCCACTTTTCTCTCAGTCGCTCAGACCGTGCATGCATCTCGTTCCCCGTGGCCAAGTCTGAGTTCTCTCTCTCCACATGGGGCTGCCCATGTTCCCCAGCTCCTGCTATTGTGGTTGTACTTTTTACCTGTGGATGTCCGGCCTGCTTATGCAGAAATGAACACATGTGTCCTCCTTGTCATCCAGAAAGGAAGCCGGGCCCTAGCCCTGCTGACATCCCCCGCGGCAGGCGTGAAGACGGTCGACCCCCTGCCTCTGCGTGAGGACACGGAGGTGGACATCCACAGACCTGCTGGGGCGGCCCCTCCAGCTTCAGAGGGTTCTGAGCATCGAGTCGGCACCCCTGGGCCGTCACCCTCCCCCCTGGGTGCCCCGGCCTACTGGCACCCTGCCCGTCGAATCCAGGGCTCTCTGCGCGACCCGGAGTTCCAGCACAATGGTGATTATGCTGCTCTTAGCTCGTTGTCCACCCAGGTGTTTAGGTGCTCGCGTTTCCTCTGCATTAAAAGATCACGCTCTCTCGTTTTTTAGCTGTCGTGATAGATTTCTTCAAGTCGGAGGAATTCTCTTCAGGATGCTCAGTTGTCGTGTACCCTGTGGCGCGGGGTCTCGGCTCTTCCCCCCAGAGGGCGGGACCCTAAGAATGTCTCCAGACACTGCCCGTGTTGCCAGTGTCCACTCCCTTCAGAGATGACCCTGGTGTCCTGGAGGCCTCGCTCGCCTCTTTCTGGGGTGTTCTTGGTGACACGTCTGCTGCTGGTTTTATTCTGGGTCTTTCTTTGGTTCTTTGTGAGTCAGGGTCTCACTCTGTTGTCCCGGCTGGAGGGCAGTGGCACGAACATGGCCCACCACAGCCCTGAACCCCTGGACTCACATGGTCTTCCCGTCTCAGCCTCCCAAGTAGCTGGGATGATAGGTGCACACCTCCATGCCCAGATAATTTTTTGATTGCTTGTAGAGCTAGGTCTTGCTGTGTTGCCCAGCCCAGTCTCAAACTCCCAGGCTCGGGCGATCCTCCCGCCCCGGCCTCCCACAGTGCTGGGCTCCCAGGCATGCTGCTTTTGCACGCACCCGTGCTCGTCTCATGGGTGGGAGGTGTTGTCTTTGAAGAGGGGAAGGCGACTGCATTTTGAGGGCGGTACCTGTATCCGCCATCCACCCTGGCTGACCTTTGGCCACAGCAGCTCTGGGAAGCCTTCAGGGCGAGACCTCAGTCCCCCTTTTGGGAGAGGCAGCGGCCGTCCGTGCAGAGTTGAAGAGGCTCTG
The DNA here is from genome assembly GCF_000164805.1 of Carlito syrichta. Classification (NCBI taxonomy): domain Eukaryota; kingdom Metazoa; phylum Chordata; class Mammalia; order Primates; family Tarsiidae; genus Carlito; species Carlito syrichta. Next base: position 161,515 of record NW_007253115.1, read on the forward strand.
GCGTCTGTCTCGCAGGAAGATTTTCCACCAGTTTCCTGCCAAGCCTGCCAAGCGTGGGGCCTGGTGCTCCTGGCCTGGCTCCCCTGCCGGCCCAGTGCGTCCTCTGCTGGGCGGCGTCCTCGCTCGCACCCTTCCCTTCCTCCCACTCTCCAGACCTTTCCTGCTCCCACCTTTGTCCTGTGAGCGTGTCCCACTTTCATAAGTGTGTGTTGAGCCGGTTTCTCCAGTAGGAAGCCTCCCACATCTCTGAAGTCAGAGTAGATCAGTGCTGTCCTGAGCAGAACCCAGGAGGCCAGAGTCCTTGTTGACATACTTGCTAAAAAGCACGTTATAAGTCAACTGAGTAGCCCTTGTGTGGTCATTTCTCTCGAGACGTGAAATTAATTAGTAACATTTCTGACAGCCTACTTCTACTAAGGGCTTGGTATAATTAAGATAGGATGTTTGGTGGCTTTGAAGGCTAATTTCTTCTTTTTTTTTTAAGTAGGAAAAGCAAGGATGAACAATTTGCAGTTACCTGAGCGGGAGGCCTTTAACGACGAAGGTATTTCCAGTCTCGTGAGATGGAAGTTTGAACTCTGTTTTGCGAGTTTGTCAAAAAAGTGATATAATCTTACATCTGCTTAGCCCTGTAGCGTTTGCAAAGTACTCTCCAAATTCTAAAACTAGATCATCATACCCCATGAGGATGTGATGGGATCCCCATTTGCAAGTGGTACCCTAGGCCTGGCAAGTCCGTTCTGGGGCAAGTCCACACTGGGAGACCACATATCGTGCCACAGCTGGGTCAGACCTCTCTATCCCACCCAGTTGGGGCTCAGGGTTGTGGCTTAGCACTCATCCCCCGTTTGGCTTAAGTGCCTGTGTGTTTTTGTCAATTTTCAATTCTCAGAAAAATATAGGGTTAGGGGAAATGGATTTTTTTCTTCTGTGTGGTTTTCATTCTTACAGATTTATTTGCTTCTAATAGTGCCAGGAGAAATTTTGACTTGATGTGAACAGCTGAAATCTCTTTTTTTGAAATTTATCCTAAGAAATCTGGAATTACAAATTTATGCACTTTGAATGGAAAGTGAATTTGAATATAATACTTTATGTGTTCAATGTTCACATACTTCTTGTCATTATACATTCTAAGAAAAAAAATAAAGAATTAAAAAGACGTTCACATCTATGAAGGGTGACTCTCCCCTTAGCAAGTTCAGGGCTTTCTGCTGGAATTCAGGGAGTCAGAAACCAAGTTATTTTCTGAAATGCACATGCCAGGCAGCTTTGAATCCAGGTTTGCTTTCTACGAGTGAATAACCTTGTAGTAGATTTACTGACTCAGAATGAGGAATTTCAGCAACAGTGAAGGGTAGCATGTTAAAGTCACGTTGGTTCTGGGTCTGGGGAGGTTATTTTGGAAATGTGGATAGCATGTTAATGATGGTTGGGCGTCTCATTCATAAAAGGTTTAGAAAGACTTTTTGCTCAGAGCAGCTGCACTTTTTAAAGCAGGATGAAACAATATTAGCATAAATTGTTTTTAAGTGATCCTGAAATCACAGGCTATGTGTTCAGTTAATGACATGATGGCATGTCAGGAAGGAAATAATGCTCTTTGAAAACATTGAAATGTTTGATTTTGTGTGTGATGAACTTGGAAAACTATCATGTGCTATCATCAAAATGTTACCATCTTACATACGAGGTCCAACAGTGAGGTTTGCGAACCATCCTAGAAACAGGGCTCCGTTCCTCATTGCATGGTCACCTTCAAAGTCCTCCCCTTGGGAACCCATGCACCGATGCCAGCACCCAGTCCACCTGTCAAAGCAGTTTAGGAACTCTCTTTCTGAAATGGCCATTAGAGTTGTCATCTTATTACTCTTGATGTCCTGGATGTCATCAAAATGTCTACCTTTCAATACCTTTAGGTAAAGAAAAAGGTCTTTGGAGGCCAGACCCGGTGAGTAGGGAGGGTGCTCCAACAGTCGTTTGTGGACTGGCCGAAAACTCCCTCCCAGACAGGGCTGCGTGAGCTGGTGCCTTGTGATGCAAGAGCTCCTTCGGGACCAGTTTTGCACACGCCTTTCTCGTGCCAAGATTTTCAGTTAAGATTTTCCTAGCTGTTTTTCTATCGAAGTTTATTTGGTCTGCTATGCTTCTCACAGCCAGCCTACGATTTTGATGCACGATTCGACAAGCTTTTGCCATGTTTGTCAGTTCGGCTCGTTACTGGCCGTCCTGACCGCTCTTCATCAGCGAGGCTTTCTGTCCCCTCAGAAAAAGATTTAACCCACTTGTACATTGCTGCTTTCTTCATGGCCTTAGCCCCGTGAACTTGAAGTAACATGTCCTTGATTTCGCTTCCACTCTTGCCAAGTTTAACAAGACATTTCCTGTTTGTTCGTTGCTCTGATTCAAACTCGGACATTCTTGCACCGACAGCCCTGATAGCCATTCCAGAAGGAGAGTTCCAGAACTGCTTTGATGGGTGGACTGGGTGCTGGCATCGGTGCGTAGCTTCCCAAGTGGAGGACTCCAAGGTGATCATAGTGAGATTCAGCAGTGAGGTGTGGAGCACTTTTTCCTTTTTTTTTTTTTGAGTTGGAGTCTCACTCTGTCACCCAGACTGGAGTGCAGTGGCACACTCATGGGCACTGCAGCCTCAAGCTGCTGGACTCAGGTGATCCTTCCACCTCAGCCTTCCAAGGAGCTGGAAGCACAAATGTGCGCCACACGCCTGGCTGTTGTTTTTGGTTTATTGTAGAGACAAGCTCTCACCAAGCTGTCCCCACTGGTCTCGAACCCCTGAGCTCAGGCAATCCTCTCTCCTCCGCCTCCCAAAGTGCTGGGATGACAGGTGTTAGCCACTGTCCCGGCTGGAGCAATTTTTCTAGGGCGAGTTCACGAACTTATTTGCCTTCGAAGTAGCTGCATTGTCCTGCGGGGCCTCACATTGGCACACACAGCTCGCTGCTTATGTCTGCTCTTCTGTCGTGTGACATGTTTAGTGGAGGTAACCCTGGGGCTCTCTTGCAGACGAGGACAGGCTGTCCGAGATCTCCGCCCGCTCCGCAGCTTCCAGTCTCCGGGCTTTTCAGACTCTGGCGCGAGCGAAGAAGAGGAAGGAGGCTTTCTGGGGTCAGGCGTAGACTCAGCTGCGCTGCGTTCAGCAGGGAACCGTCGGCACAACTTCTCTGTGGCTTACCGTGTTCACATTTTTTGGAGTGCTGGAATTTTTTTCTGACCTTTGATTTTCATAGTCAATTCAGCTCATTTGTGTATTTTTAACACAGGCGTGTACAGACTTAACTTTTAAAGAATTCTCTCTGCATCTGTCCCAAAGTACAGAGACACGGATGATAGACTCTTCACATTGCCACTTCAGTGCTAGGTGTCCTGGATAGGATTCCGCCCCAGCAGGGAGGAGGATTCTGAGCCAATCAACTGAGCGCAGTGAGAACGGAGATGCTGGCGGGGGGGTCTGTGCCCCAAGGCTGGATACGCGTCTCCATGGTTGAGGGTGCCACGAAATGAAGTTGCTCCTCTAACCGTTGCTGTCGAGTGACTTTTTGCTTTAGCTCCTCTGTCTGTGGTTGTGGTGTTTTGTTAGTTAAGATTCTTATACTTTAAAAATACTAGCTGTATATACTTTTCCTATTTATGTAACAGAGTTTGCTGAAAGATATGTATATTTTTGATCTTTGTGTGTATTATTTGTATAAGGACTTTGGCTTACATTTGAATAATGTCTGAATTTTGAAAAATTGTTTGTATAATGGAGAATTAAAACTTTGTAGAATTAAAATTTTGAAATAAAAACTGATCAAGTGTGCTTGACTTCTCCAGAAAGTTATTATGTGGAACAAATAACATCTTTTGGAAGACTTCCACTCATAACAGCTGATCATAGTTGCACATCTTTTGCAATTGTCAGAATGCAGTGAAGCCAAGTCTACAATATTTTTGCACAAACGCAGAACAGATAAAGAGCTTCCAAGACTCTAAACTTCCACTTTAAAAATTGAGCTCAAACTTCTGACCACTTCTTCACTTACAGGGCGTGTTCTATTATCGTTCTGTTTATTTTGCAAATCGTGATAAATGTATGTGTTTAGACAGTAGGGGTTTCATAAGATGCGTGACATAAAATCTTGACAGTAATACATGGAGAGTACTGGAGATAAAATGCACAGAATATCTATGCTTGTTGGCTAGAAGACAAGCGACGGTCTGTTTAGAAGTGCTGAGTTGGCCAAAAGTGCTTTTGAAAATCACAGGTTCCCAGTGAGTTAGCTCGCTCAGGCCTTGCGATCCGGAGGTTGTGAAGGGCTGTGGGCATACCGGTGTCAGCCGCTTCCCAGACCTTTACACTAGTGCGTTCATGAAAAAGTCACTAAGGCACTAAGCGTGAAGATAAAAGTGTGGCATTAGTGTATGGCTGGATTTAAGTCACAGACAGGCTTCCGTATAAATGTGTACCGAGGCCTATTAGGTGTGAAATAAGTTTGGGACGTGTCTGTCTAGAGGCCGGCAGGTGCCATTGTTGTCGTCCTCAAAGGTTGGCTCGTCTGGCTGGTTAGGACTGCGTTTTCTGTGACTGACTGCTGATCTGTGGTCAGGAAAGCTAGCTTGCAGGGAATCGCGTGTGACAGCCTACACAACAGGCCAAAACCTGGATGCACCTGGTGGAGCGAATCACTCCATGGACTTGAGCCTTTGGGCGTGGGATGGACTGGGTGATGGCTGTCACGATCTCTGTCTCTGTGTGACAGCTGTGCTCTGCTGTGCATCACTGATGGCCTCTCTCTGGAAACCCCATCTGGTGCCCCGGGGAGGGCAGCGTTGAGGGGTCAGCACTGTCCCCACTCCTGGAAGAGCAGCTCAGAGGCCTTGCCTGTGGGGGTGGGCTGGTGGCCATGAGAATGCCTGGAGACTCCAAGTGTTCTGGAGCTGGGCGTGTCATTCCGTTCTTAATTAATTGTACAGTGAATGACAGTTGTTAGGAAATCCCAGCCTGATGAGTTTGGACAGATGTGTCCCCTGTGAGGCCGGCACCACGGTCATGCTCCATGCTGGCTCCCGTGCCCTGATGTCCCTCAAGTGGTCCCCAGGGCGATGCCTGCTTTCTGTCCATGTAAGTTAGCTTGGAAGAGTTGTATATGGACGGCCCGCTTCGATGCTGGCTTTCACTCGGTGTAGTATTTCGAGAGTCACCGTGCTTTGGTTTCCATTTAATCTGTTCTCTTATTGGTGGACTTTTGGGTTGCTTGCAGTTTGGGGTTATCACAAATAAAACTGTTTCTGGTATTTGTGTGTGTCTCTGTGTGGCCAGGCTTTCATCTGTCTTTGGCAATACCTGGGCAATTCAGTTTGTGTTCGCCCGTCATGCAGCTAACTTCTGCTTTGGGCATACGGTGTATTCCCCCTCAATACGGTGAACCTTGGTCTTTCCGGCTCAACTGCTGTCCCCTCCACCAGCCTGGGAGCCAGAATCACAATCGCCAGGAATGGGTCCTCTAAAAGGCGGTTCCTATCTGCCCCACTTTCCCCAGGGCTGCGCTTCTCCCCATGCCCCTGGTTGAGAACCCAGATCGGTGGCCATGCACACGTGAGGGCTTTGCATGTGATTGCTGATCTCTGGATCCCCACGGGCGTCCACACCACAAGTTTCCCCTTGAAGGATGACTTTGAGGATTAAGGGTGAATCCCATGATAGATGTCGTGGCACCTGGCACGAGGTGTTACCGTGAGATTTAACACGAATGTCATCTTTCACAGACGGGAAGGCAGACCTAGGCTAAAGAGCTGGCCCGGGCGCTCCAAGTTGGTGTATCCAACCTAGTCTTCTGACTTGAAACCCACCCACTCTCTGTTCTTGGAGGGCGTACGCTAATACCGTAAGCTCGCTGTGATTCTGTCCTCTCTGGTTGAGTCATCTGGGAGGTAACGCCCCACGCTGCCTCTGGGAGGAGACGAGTCTGCCTTTCTCTTCCAGTTGGGAGAGAAGAGTGTGTGGGCATCGCATTTTTGTGCACACGGATTCCTCTGAAGTGAAAGTGAGTCGGCATCAAAGCAGGCTGGTCCCTGCATGAGCCGTCCTGAGCTTGGCCACCCGGGGGCCAAGGTTGTGCGTGCCAGGGAGATGGCCCAGAGGGGGCCCACGGGACGTTCCCCGAGGAGTGTATCAGCCCCGCAGCAGCCATCCCCGGGCCACTCACTGGCTCTTGGGCTGTGTCCTCGCGCCTTCCCACGGGGCAAGTGTGTCCGAGTGCTCGGGGCCCATGCCACGTGGCTTCCGAGGTGACCCTGCTGCACAAAGGCGACTCCAGGTGAGAGTACAGCCTCTGCCCTCGGACCAGCCGGTCGGGCTGTGGGCCTGGTCACGCGGGGCCCCGAGGAGCCGGCTTTCCCCGCCGCTGGACTTGTGGATGAAGGCTGGCTAGCGGGCAGCAGCTCTGCCAGTGAACTCGTGTGTCAGCGCCGCACTCTGGTCTACCCTCGGGTGTCATCCCCTGGTGTCAGGCTCAGAGCCCAGCCTCCTCCGGGCCGGTCCTGGGTTTCACTCCCACCCTGCTGCTTGCAAACCGGGTGGCTCCCATCCTGCCGCCCCTGCCTGTGGCAGGCCAGCGCCAAGGGCAGTCATCGGGACGGCCTCCGTCTCTCCACCAGGTGCTCCCCCTGCCCCCGGCAAGCCGTGGCTCTGTGAGGCCCAGCCCCACTTCAGAGCCCCTCTTTGGAAACGAGAAGCGGGGACGTGGGGACACAGAGCCGCCTCTGGAGGCCAGGGTATAAGGCCAGCCGGTGCCACACCGCAGACGGTGCAGATGATGCCAGAACACTGCCGCACCCCCCACTGGCCCACACCCGGAGCGCCAGGGCCGGCTCGTGGGCAGCGGTCACACGGGGTGGGGGGAGGTGAGCAGGAGGTCGGATGATCCGCAGTTTGCGGGTGGCTGTGTGGGAGCATTCACACCCCCGAGATTGGCAGATGCCCCAAGCCAGGGCCTCTCCCGCCACCGGCCGCTTTTCCAAGCTCCCCATGCAGCCTCCCCCTCCGCCTCTCTTTCTCCTTCCCCGTCATTCGCCTGATGGCGGAGACCAGGCCACGCAGGCCCTGCTGCCAGGACTTTCACCTGACGAGGTGGCCCGTCTTTGGGCTTCTACGAGGCAGCAGCTAGGGTGAGCTTCCTTTCGTGGCTGGAGTCTGCCTGGAGCTGAAAACCAGCTGCAGCTAGCAGGTGGGGGCTGGCCAAGGGAGGCCACGTGTGACACCCGGCCCCACCCACGCCGGAGCCTGGCTGCCCGAACGCTCCTGCAGGTGGCACTGGTGCTCCAGAGTGTGGCCGCCCCTGGCTTGGGGCAGTGGTGGCCTGTGGCCTGTGGCCTGTGGCCTGGCCCCAGCTCCATCCTGGCCAGCGTCTAGGCCCCTCTGAGCTCACGTCCCTCACCCCACGGATCGGCCAACAGTTAATCGCCAGTTGAGCTTTAAGATTACGTGGCCTGAGACCTGCACAGGCTTCATACGTGCTCCTCGCCTGTGACTCAGTTCACAGAGTTTTATCCCACTGGCAAATTTTCATGAAAACAGTGGGGAGAAGACTTGTTCTGAAGAGACCACGCGCTGTCTGCAGCCGGCGAAGGGGTCCCTGTGCGCGTGGCCTCGGCAGCCCCACCTGTTGCGACCTACATTCCCTCCCCCGAGGCAGCTGCGGGAAGGGCTGGGCTGACTGGCGTTTCCGCTGTGTGGCGAGCAGGGCCGATGGGCCGTGACTCAGCACCAGCCTGCAGGGCAGACTCTTGGCGCCCGGCCTGGAGATGCTATCAGGCCCGCGAGGAAGCGCGGACACCGGGGCGGCGGCCGCCCCTGTAGCCAGGCCATCCCCAGGGGCGACTGCACTGTGCCCGGTGGAGAAGCCTTCCCTGCTGCTGCAGGTTACGACGACTGATGAAGCAATCTCAGGGTTGTAATTTCAAGAAGATAGAAAGGAACCCAAGCGCCACGTGTTATGGGAAAATGTAGGCGCGCATCACTCACCAGTGGTCGTCAGAGTTTGGGCATCTCACTCGGGAAAACCTCGCCCACAATGAGTATCTCGGCCTTCCGTGTTCCCGTCAATGTATTCAGGTCAAGGCAGTGAAGGTTCTGGGGAAACTAGAGGAAACTGAAAACAGGTGTCCAGCCGTATTAACACTTCGAGTCCTGGAGAACCACTCACGGAGAGAAGCGCAACTGGTCATTTTGCGAAGACGAAGCCTCAAAGTGCTTTACCAACTGGGGAACACGCACCAGCCACCCACACGCACCTGGGTGTGACTGTTTGGACGAACGCTGCGGGATGCTGCCACTGGGACTTTAAAACTATTGTGGGGGAAAATTTGATTGTGAACAGTGCTTAGACCCTGTTCATTTCTTTTATCAGTCAGCATCAAAATGTAGGGACCCACCAAGAAAAAGAAAATTTTATGCCGATTTTATTTTTGTAATTCGAAGAAATAGAGAAATACGGAATAGTCATGACCAATAAACTAACGTGGTCACTTCAGTCATTACTTAAATAATAAACTGAGAGACAGTGAACAGTCTTGGTTTCAGAAGCACCTAAGAAAACATCTGATGAGCCTCCTTGTGGCACAGAATCAGTGGCTACTTCCATCCGTTCGAATGTCCCAAGCTCTGCAGACCCATGCCACTCCGTACAGCGCGTGGATCTCAGTGTCCCTAAGTAGATCCCCACTTACTTAAGTCACACTTTACAGAAGAGCTTACTAGACGCTCAGCTGTTAGTTCCATGTAGGGAGAAGGGACATTTCCAATCCTGTTCTGGAATTTCGAATTCTCTGTGGCCAGCACAGTCTGCCTCTGCTCCCTTGGGGATGGCATGGCCAGCGTCACGCCTCTCCTGTGGCTGGTTGCCTCCCATAAACGCTCTCCCCGATGCTAATGGCACGATGTCCATCTAAGCCGCAGGAACATGTGACAGCTCCTGGCCACTCCCCCCTCCATTTGTCTGGTTTCGCCCTTCTGGTCACCACAGGACGGGTGAGCATGACCCTTCTTGCCTAGGGCACTGGTCAGCCCAGGACTTGGAGCATACCTGCAGGGCATCTCGGTCCAGGCCCGGCCATGGTGCGGAGCCAGGCATGCCTGCAGGATACCTGCTCTCTGTTTTCCTCTGGGTGGATGGCTCCGTCTCCCTGGGCTTCCTGCAACAGATTTTCCTCGATGATCTCAGCAGGACCACAGAGGGGCCGGGCGAAGAACCCCCACGCTGGCCGCTCTCAACGCAGCGGACCCTCGGGCTGACAGGAGGGTGCTGGGCGGCTGTTGGTTGGCTGTGTGATCCTGGGCAAGTCGCCCGACTTCTCTGAGCTCCGGTTGCTGAGTGTGGCAAATATGAACAGCCATCAAGAGCTGCCTCCAGGAATGGCTGCGAGAAGGAAATCATGTGCTCATGTGACGCATGCGGCCCTGGCACATGGCTGGAGCTCCATGATTGTGACTTTCCGTCTTTTTCCCTGCCAAGACTTTGGAGGAGGCGAGGGATGCTGGGGGGAGTAACGACGGCTTGAACTGAGCCTCGAGCAAGAGACGCGCAGTGAGGGCGGTGGGGAGGGCCGGGCGGGCCACCCGAGCTGCATTCGTGGTGACCGCGTCTCGCCCTCCAGGTTCCCCTGCCCAGCCCAAGGCGCCCCTGAGGCACACCTGTGTCTTCCCTTCCTGGGGACAGGGTAAGCGGGTGCCCATGGTCCAGGCCTCGGGGGACAGTGGCCCGGGAGGTGGGAGTGGACGAGACTGCTCTGTCGGAGGCAACTCTGCCCTCTCTGGCCACGCCTGCCCCGGCACTTGCTGCTGGGCTCTTCCAGCTTGGCGCCAGGCCAGCAGACGCCCGCCGTCCCGCTCCTGAGCCGTCACGACCGAGGCCTCTTGGCTCCATTTTTGAAAGCTCTAAGGGCATTCTCCCTCGTTAGGCAAAGCCCGAGCTCTCATCCAGAGGCTCGAAGAGGCCCCATGGGATGCGAATGGGGAGGAGGCGGGAGAGGCTGGCAGGTTCCGAGACTCCAGCGGACCCAGGTGACGGGGTGAGGATCGGACACTCAGTGCGTGCAGGGCGTGCGGCGAGGCCTGGCGAGAGCTGGAGGGCTGCACTTGGGCTATGACCTTGGAGGTTGAGCCAGCTCCTCCCCTGGGCGGACGCGCCCCAGCCCCCGGGGTCCTTCTCAGGATTGTGGCTGAACTTGGCTGTGGTGGGAGCATTTGCACTGTGGAATGGGCCGGCTCCCCATCATGACTTTGCCCTCAGGAGGCCGTGGCTGTGTGTTCGTGGGGACGTGGCCAGCGTGGGGCCGGGTGAGGGGAAGGGTCCTGTCCCACGACCCCAGGTGGTGCCGAACGGCCGCCGTCTCTCAGAAGCCCGCCTCCCTCCCTATGTCGGGCAAAGCGCAGATGTGGCTGAGCGGCCGATGGCCTGTCACAGAGGGTGCCACCTTGTCCCGAACTTCTCAGAGGGGCTCAGAAGTGACCAGAGTGGCCCCAGGTCCATGGTCATTGGCAGAGGTCAGTCAGGAAGACGTGCGGCCCAGCGGACGGGAGTGGTCAGGTGAGGACACGGAACTGGCCTCGCCTTCCCAAGGGTGGGCAGAGAACAGACGCAGCCCAAGACGGTGGGGGAGTGAGAGGGGCTCCCACTGACGCCGACACTGATCCTGGAGAGCTCTGTTCCCACCCACCTGAGTGGACGTCACAGAGGAGTTGGGGGGCCACGCTCCCCACACCTGGGCTCACGGCTTGTGCTCCCGAGAGGTCCTGACACCACGGGGGGAGCAGTGAGAACCCTTCCCACGTCATCAGCTCTGGGTTCCAAACATATGAGAGCACAGAGCTCGTCAGCTGGGCTCCTTCCAGCTGGGCAGCTGGGTGCCAAGGTTGTGTCTTGGGCTGTGGACTCAGCTCAGACCTTGGCTGGGACACGTCTCAGCTGTCTCCTGCCCGTCCTTGGGCTCCTCCTGGCCTGCCTCGCGGCCGCCAGGAGGACAAAATGGCATGTCCAGTCACCTGCACGCGGCGTGCACTCAGTGCTCAGCAACCTGTACCAGGAGGGAGGCGGCAGCTTCCGTGCGTGCTGGGGACACGCCCACCGCCCGCATCGTAGCTCCGTGCCTCTGGGACCCAGGGCACCGGCTCCCTTCCACCGTGGGAGCAGTGGGGCACGGTTGGCCCCTCCCCTGGGCCAAGAGCGCCCCCTGCCCTGCCCCACCTCCGGTCAGGCCCACCAGAGTTGGACACCTGACTGTAAAACCGGGAGGGGCTTCAGAGAGCCCTCTGATGTTTGAAAAGCTGTTTGGTGGCTCAGCCTGTAATCCTGTGCCTTGGGAGGCTGAGGTGAGTGGATTGCCTGAGTACACGGGTTCGAGACCCACCTGGGCAACTTGGTGAGACCTCATCTCTACAATAAGTCAAAAAATTAGCCGGGAGTGGAAGTGCATGCCTGTAATTCCAGCTACTCGGAAGGCTGAGGTGGAAGGATCGCCGGAGCCCAGCAGGTCGAGGCTGCGGTGGCCGGGAGCGGCCACTGCACTCCAGTCTGGGCGACGGAGTGAGACTCCAACTTAAAAAAAAAAAAAGAAAGAAAAGCTGTTCACTAGAGAGGAGGAAGAAAGCCCAGTTCACTCTGCTTCTGGATGCCTGGGGGAGCCACGGGGCAGGGGACAGAGGAGGAAGGGCAGGGGAGATGGCGGGTGGGAAGAAGGATGGGGCAGGGTGGAGGGGGACGGAGGGGGAGTGGACAAACGGGAAGGTGGCGGGGAGGCTGGGTTGCTGCTGCTGCGGGGGGGGGAGGAGTTCCCACGGCGGCTGGGTTGTCGATGTCGCCGTGAGGGTGGTGTTCCCAGAATGTCCCAGCAATGACATCCCATGCGAGGGTGGGTGGTCCCGGGAACATCCCAGTGGCTTGAGGCTAAATGAGGCTCACACACATCCTGAGATGAACCCTCAGAAACGGCGGCATTTGCAGGCACAGAGTGATCTGACATGAGCTATGAACGTGGCTCAGGCCGTCGAGTCCATGAAAACCCCAGTCCTGGGTGAATCTCTGACTCCCCCAGGTCTGGGTGATGGCCAGGGGTGGGCCGGGGTCACTGAGCGCCGATGATGCACCCAGGGCCAGTCTGCGCCCTAACCAGCCCGTGATTCTTGTGTGATGTGGAAGTCATCCTTGTTTCGATTGGATGGACTCTTCAGCCCACACGGCTGCTCTGTTACGTTCCAGAATACCGGCCGCCTCGGTGCTGGCTGCTTGTTGGGAGTGGCACTCGGCAGCCCGGTCCCTGCGATGGGACACAGTGGCACTCTCACCTTTCAGGGGGCCTGAGGTGAGGGGTTCAGGGCTCCGAGGCTCCCAAAGCCAGCAGGGGCGAGCTGCAAGTGTGACCAGCCACCTTTGGCCTCGCTGTGTGCCGTGAAGCGTGTCCCTTGAGATGTGTGCTGTGAGGCATGTCCCATGAAGCGTGTCCCCTGAAGTGTGTGCTGTGAGGTGTGTCCTGTGAGGCATGTCCCATGAGGTGGTTGCATGAGGCATGTCCTATGAAGTGTGTCCTGTGAAGCGTGTCCTCTGAGGCGTGTCCCGTGAGGTGTGTTGCATGAGGCGTGTGCCGTGAGCCCCGCTCCTTCACACTGCCTCTTCCATCCAGCCTGCCCCGGCCGAAGCTGCCCCACCTTCTTGCCCTTCCCCCAGCCCACGAAACGGGCTGTGTGCGTGCCATCACATTTGCTGTGGATGTTGGAGAGAGCGGCCTTGCCCACACGTTCATGAGGCCGGGCCAGCCATCAGCCAGTCGACCAGTGAGTCTTTTTTTTTTTTTGAGTTGGAGTCTCACTCTGTCATCCAGACTGAAGTGCAGTGGCCACTCCCGGCCACCGCAGCCTCGACCTGCTGGGCTCTGGCGATCCTTCCGCCTCAGCCTTCCAAGTAGCTGAACTACAGGTGCGCGCTGCCACGCCTGGCTAATTTTTTGATTTATTGTAGAGATGAGGTATCACCAAGTTGCCCAGGCGGGTCTCGAACCCACAGGCTCAGGCAATCCACTCACCTCAGCCTCCCAAAGGCGCGGGATTACAGGCTGAGCCACTGAGCCCTGCTGACCAGCGAGTCTTGATTCCAAGCAAGCTCTTCCCCATCCAGCCAGGCTGGGAGTGCTTTCCCTGGTCAGGATTCTTGGCCAAGCTCGACCCGCAGCTTGCAGAGTCTCGGGGTCATGGCACCCACGCCGGCAGGTAGAGCAACGGCTCCAGGAGTTGGCGCAGTGTTGAGTCACCAGGCACAGCTGCGGCTGCTGCTCGGGGATATGGAGATGACTGTTATCACGAACAGCGGGCTGGGAAGCCAAGGCCCTGTGGTGGCGGTGACACAGCAGAGTGGAGCCGGCCATGGGGCCCCTGGCCCGAAGGGTTTCTGCAACCTCAGGGTGTCACGTGGGACGCCGAGCTCTGGCAGGCTCCCTGGACGCCTCCTCTCCTCTAGTGACCCGCTCCCCGGGTACCCAAGGGAGCCCGTCCACCAGGACTTCCGTCGTGTAAAGGAAGAGTTGGGCAGAAATAAGTGGGGGAGGTGGCGAGGTGTTGCCATCTCCCCTTGGCGCTGCGCCAGCCTGGCGGGACGCAGGGCAGGCCCCTTGGCACCAACTGAGGGACCTGCAAGTGGCTGCCATGTGCCCGGCACTAGGAGCACTGGCTTCGTGCCGAGGCCTGAGTGTAAACACGTGTGTGACTTTGTTGCCTTGTCCTGAGTCTTACACGGCAGGAAACTGAGGCTGGTAACACTGTATAACCGGTAACTTGGGGCGGAGGCCATGCCTCGCGGACTCTAGGGCCTCCGTCCTGGGTATATGGGACATGGCGCCCCACCCAGTCCCTGCCTGGTCCCCGCCTGCTCCGACCGCCCCTGGCAGCAGACCCACCTGCAGGCCACCATGCCCCAAGGGGCCTGTAGAGCCCTGCCCCACCCAGCCCTCCCTGCATGGTCTACTCCAGACACCCCCTTGCGAGTGATGGTCACACGCCCCACGTGTCCCTGTACGAAGCCCGCCTGGGCCCCAGCCCCGTCCCGCGGACCCTGAGCAAACCCGCTCCGCACATAGAGACTCTGCCCGTGTGTGACGAGCCTTCCTCCAGCGGGGAGATGCTCCAGCCTCCAGGAAGGCACAGCCGTGAGGGCTGGGAGGGTCCTTCCGAGGACGTGTTCATGTGACACAAGGAAGGCAGGAGACAGACGTTCCGTGTCTTTAAGGTTCTCATTCATGTTTGGAAGAAATAGACTCATATGGTTCACAGTCAACGTCACCCACGGGGCTGCTGTGTGAACACAGAGTGGTGTGGCCCCACCTAGTCCCTTCCAGTCCCCGCCTGCTCTGACGGCCCCTGTCAGCAGGCATGTCTCTGGTTCCGCACACCCATCTGAGGCTTTCAAACGCAAAGCAGGCACGCATACGAGGGGCGCCCAAAGGAGCCCGGAGTCTGCTTAAAGGAGAATTGTGTCTCTTCTCGCTGGCGTGAGCACCAGCCGCCTTCACAGTGCTCTCTGCCTGCCGCAGCTCACCGATCGAGACACTTCCCACCGCTCAGCTCAGGCTTTGAACTCGTCAATTCTGGTGCCTTTGAGCGTTTCTGCCATTTCTTATTTCACTTCTCCCACACCGGCAAAACATGTCCCTTGGAGGACTTTCTCCCCCAAAAAAAGTTGCTCGGGGAGAGATCGGTGAACAGGGAGGGTGGGACATGGAGGCCGGTCTGTTTGGGGTCAAAACCTGCCGAGCACTTGGCGCGGTGTGGGCTGGCGTGCCTGCAAGTCACCCATCACGAAATGGGCACACACCTTGAAACTCTCCGAAAAAAGGTTCCCGGAAGTCGAACGCAGCCTCTCCCAACAATGCCAGCGGGTCCACGGACGCCGATGGGTTCCTGGAACGCTACCCGGGCGGGGAAGCCTGGACTCCAAGGGCCGCCTTCCAAAACACAGTTCTGGGTTGAGGGCCCTTCCACCTCACACGACATCCACGTCCGTGTTTCCACCTGGCCGTGTGTCCCTGTGGTCTGCCCATGTGAGTGCCTGGAGGGCCCACGCCGGCTCGGCATGGTGCGCCATCGTGTGTCGACGCTGTGGCTCATCAAGCTGGCCTCCGTTCACGGTGCTCGGAGGCTTCAGTCTTGTCATCACCAGCAAATCACGATGAACAAGCCTGCACCAATGGCGTGTGTCCTGCGCGGCCGTTGGGGGAGGCCGTCCGGCACGGGTGGGGTGGAGGTCAGTGCACCTCTGAAGGCTGCTGCTGCGAGGCTGGACAGCCCCCGACATCCCGCCCGTGGGTGGACGCCTGGTTCTCGCCCAGCTGAGGGGCAGGACACACTGCCCGTGCAGCCCAGACTTCAGGCGTGACACGTGGGCACCCAGGGTCCCTCACGGCACCAGGGAGCATTTGGCTGGGGGGACTGTACACACACAGGTGTCTGCGGGTCTCCCTGGAGCACCGGCCTGAGTGCCGGCAGGGAGACCCTGCGTGCGGGTGAGCGGAAGGCGGTGGCGTGGGCAGGTGGCAGAGTGGGCGGGCAGGATCCCGGGGACTGCAGCCCTGAGTCACGCGTTCTCAGAAGCGCCTGGGGAAGCCCTGGAGCTAGCGGTCGGCCCTGACAGCCTGGGCCACCCTGGGAATGCCTCCCGTCCCTTGCCGCCACACTCCGGCAGCACCTCATCCTCCGCCCCCTCCTCCCCGTCCTCGTCCACCCTCCTCAGCCTCACCCCCCCACCCAACCTTCCCGTCCGTCCTCTCCTGCCCTCCGTCCTGCCCATCCTCTCTGCCCTCCTTTCCCGTCCCTCTGGGGTCCGGAGGAACCCTCGGCTCGTTCTGTGTCAGCCCAAGACCCTCCCATTGAAACTCAGACAGCCTCGCCCAGCCTGGGCCAGGCCGCCAAGGACTTTCCTGACAGGGCATTTGCAGGGTTCTTCCTTTATGTGTGTCCTCAGAAGTATGTACACCTTAAATACAATGTAAACACCGGGGACCTGGACCGCGGAGAGTGAGGGCGCCTTGTGCTCCACCCTGCAGGGAAGGCATCCCCGGGCCCGGGACCCTAACTTTCTTCAACGACAGATGCGGGCCTCGGGGCTGAACTGCCCGGACTGCTTCCCCCAGGACACCTGCCCGGCCTCCAGCTGGAGCCCTGCCGTACGGGGCCGAGGTTCCTCTCCTGCCATCTTCACGGATCCCGTCTAGGGCCCCATGGTGGAAACCGCCATACTGAGGGGAGGTTTTCTGGTATCTTCCGCCTGGCTGCTGGGTGGCTGTGGCAAGCAACTCGGCCTCGCCGGCCTCCGTGCTTCTCTTTCTCAAGCTGGGGGCTGGGCGCCTGAGGGTGATAGCCTCTTCTGGCTCGGTCTGATCCGCCCGCCGGAGCAGGGCTGAGCTGAGCCCCGACTGTGCTCTGAGCTGTGAGAGCCCGGGCTCCTGCTCCTAACCAAGAAGGTCCTGGCAGTTCAGCCCTCTGAGCCCAGCCAGCTCGGAGACTGTGACTGAGCCCTCCACATGCCCCAGCGCCCTTGTCGCCAAGCTCAGGCCCACACTCCCAGGAAAGTGCTCGTGCCAGCCATGCCCTCCCCTCTGCTGCACCAGTCTGGAGCCATGGCGCAGGCTTTGCCTCGTGCCCCGCATCCTTGGGGCCACCTTGCACGCCTGCTGCTTTTGAGAGTGGCCTTTCGTCTCTCTGGATGTGTCCAGTCGGCCCTCGCGTGGGGGTCCTGCCTCTGCCGAAATGCATGTGGACCCCGATGTGACGTCCACAGCCGTGAGGCCGTTTACAGACGTCTGCAACACGGGTCGCCCCGTGCCGTCTCAGCAAGCTGGCCCGCACACCTTGCCGCTCGCTGCGGCCAGACTTGAGCACGTTTCCTGACGGGGCCCCTCGGGGCGCATTTCCTTATGTGTGTGTGGTCCTTGGTGACCTCCCTGGCCCAGATGCCCCGAGCCCAAGCTGAAGGGCTCCTGAGTGCAGGGCCACGCCGTGCCCCATGAGAACACGCATGTGCCCGGCCGGAGAACGAGCAGGCTTCACCGCACCATCGGTGCTGAGCCCAGTGTTGGTAAACAGAAGTACACGCCTGGCGACACAGGGGCTCAGTGACACGGGGGTGGAGCCCACGGAAAGCTCGCTCAAGTCCAGACTGCGACAACCCGTGCTGCGGACGTCTGCACACACTCTCCCAGCCCACAGGCCTCACGTCGGAGTCCACGTGCATTTCGGCAGAGGCAGGACCACAGGCCAGAGCACGGGCCGACTCTTGCTAATCGGCGTCCGCAGTGACTCAGGGAGAAGCACAACTCAGAGGACGAGACCAGCTGTCCCCACCCCGGCTCCTTTGGCTCCGCCATCTCGCGGACGCTGCCTTGCCATGGGTCCCTGCTGTTCCTGCTCTTCTCGCTGTAAACCCCCAGGAAGCCCTCCCTGCTGGGAAGTCCCCCGGCCCCTTCGGAGCCCACGACCCGTGTCTACTGTGACACGTGTGTCCGGGCCCACCGCCTAAGTCCCAGCCACACACGCCCCCCTCATGGATGTGCCCTTCCAGAGTGGCCCCGCGAGTGCGTGGTGCCAGCGTGAAGGTGACCCGGACGCCCAAGAATCCTCCCTGCCCTCGTCTGGGTCCCGGGTGGTGACCCCACCCACTCCGTGTCCCCACTGCTGCTTCTGGGATCTGGCCCCAGGGGCGGCCGAGGACGTTCCCTGGCCTCTCGGGCTCCGCCACGGCCAGGGAGGCACCCATCTTCCACCTGCACCCGTCTCCACGGGGTCGAGGGGGGGACCCGGCATGGCACATTTTTCTTTAATGCTTATCCACAGGCTTAGGCAGGACTCTTTTGAAAAGTATTTGTTGATTTAAGCAGAACCTTAAAAAATAAAACACAAAGAACAAGATAATGTGCATAGCATGGCCCCATTTTGTGAGGTAAGAATGGAGCTGGCAATCCATGGAAAGAACCAGGAAGGCGTGGCTTGGCTGAGAAGCATTTCACCTGCAGGACCTAGGTGCAGGGTGGAGGGGGGCTCACCCTCACGTGGCTCCTTCCTAGGTTTGCTGTGCACAAAAGCGTGCAGGAAACTCCAGGCGCCATTCTCAGTGTGGAAATGCCATCTGCACCCGTGCTTACCTGCTGGCTGCTCTCTGTGGCGGCCAGCCTTCTGCTGTGTGGGGAAGACAGGGAGGACGTTTCCAAGCATGACCCTTCTCCGTGCAGACGCGACTGGCCTCAGCAAAGGCACCATGCCCGGTCCTCGAAGGCACCAGGCCTGGCACGTGCTTCTGTCTGATTGTGTGGGAACACGTGACTCTCACAACACAATCACATGGCAAAAAATCACACACTCTTTATCATCCAGTGGAAAGGACGTCCGTCACTCATGGCAAGGAATCCGGGCTGTGGGGCCGCTCTGAGTCAGAAAGGGCCCTGGAGACAGGAATTGGGACGCTGGTGCAGGGTCCCTCTCACAACCACGACGCGCCGGACGCCTGTTTGGAACGTTTGGATGGCTTCCCACATGTACCGGGCAAAGTCCGGAGCCCTCGACATGGCCCAGGAGGCCTTGCTCCGTCCAGCCTTGGCTGACACCTCCTGTGTGCCATGACTTGTCAATTCATGAACTCATTCCTCGGTCCGCCTGATCATCAAGTATTCACAGAGTGCTTTCTGTGTGCCAGACGCCGGAGACGTACCAAGGAAGGTTTCATACCGAACAAAGCAGAAATCTCCGGGCGCCCACGCTCGGGTCTGAGCGGGCTAGCTCTTGCTGTGTCCATGGCAAAGGCTCGGCCCATGCTCCTCTGGGAGACCAGCTTGGTGGGAGAAGGGGCTTGTGGGGGTTCTTGGGAAGGCCCTTGTCAGAGGGGCGGGGTTTGGACAGAACTTCCACTTATTTTATTTATTCATTTATTATTATTCTATTTTTTCAATTTTTTTGAGTTGGAATCTCATTCTGTCGTCCAGGCTGGAGTGCAGTGGCATGATCACGGTCACTGCAGTCTTGACCTGCTGGGCTCATTTGATTCTTCTGCCTCAGCGTCCTGCGTAGCTGGGACTACAGGTGTGTGCCACCATGCCCAGCTAATCAAAACAATTAAAAAAAAATTTTGTAAAGATGAGTTCTTGCTGTGTTGCCCAGGCTGGTCTTGAATGCTTGGCCTCACGCCGTCCTCCCAAAGTGCTGGAATACAGGCATGAACCACCACGCCTGGCAGAACCACCATTTCGAATGCCAGATCTTTTAACTTATTAGGACGACTAGAATCCTTGCCAGTTGGACTATGGGCCCACTGATTTGTGAGCCATCCCGCCTGGCCGCGCCATGGACCGCACGTGGGCATCTAGGCAGGTGGAGAATCTTAAAGACCAAGGCGGAGCTGGCTTCCTTCGGTGGCTGCCGAGAAACGAAAGAGGGAAGCCCTTGTGGCTCTTGAGGTGACGTCCTCATGCTGGTGTCCAGGCTCCTCGTCCTCCCCAGCCACCAGTCATTGTCGAGAAGGTGAAACCGCCAGGCCACGTGGGGAATCCCGGGCAGACACGCCATGAGGCCACGTCCTGGGAGCGGTCCTGAGGGTTTCCGGGCATCCCGGGAGCCAGTGGACGCCGGCTGTGCGTGTGCGGTGACGTCCCAGAGCCCACGCGCTGCAAACAGTGCAGCGTTGTCCTGGGATCCCGCACGAAACCCCGCACGGACTAGTCGCTCCTGCATCCCCTGAGGAGTCGCTCCTCCTCAGGGGATGCAGGGGCGGCAGGTACTTCCAAGAAGGCGGCAGGCATCTCGATGTGCCGAGGAAGCCCAAGCCTCGGGTCAACAGGGCTCGCCTCACGCCTGTGTGCGAGTGCAGGGCATTGCTAAGGGACCCTCGATCAAACCTCTCCTCTGCATACTTGCCCTCCATCAGTGACTCGGCACTGAGGTGCTGAAAGTGTCTTGCACACAGGCCCGTTTGTACTGCAGGCTTTCTGGCGGCTCACGACTGGGTCTGCGTCTGGGCCACTGCGCTCTTGCGGAGGCAGCAATGCAGGCCAGGAACGTTTCTGACCAGGTCGTCAGGGCTGGGGCAGGGGGTGCTTCTCCTGAGGAAGAGCCTCCAGGGGACATTGGAAACCCAAACAGCCCGGGCCACCAGGGCTTGAGATGGCAGGAGGAGAACGGGCCGGGAAGATGTTGAGGCTTTCCACCAGGGGCCCTCGAGACGGCCCTGCAGCTGGCGTGGAAGAGCCCTGTGGTGAATTCGGGCAGCTACACCCAAGAGGTTCATCAGCTCCAAATCCTTGCTGGCCACTCTCGGGCTTCGTGTCTCTGGGAGGGAGAACTGGGGACCCCTGGAGGCGCAGAGGCTTCCTTGGGGGGTCCCCAGGCCTGAGCACGGCCGGAGGACACCGCACAGAGAGGCTGCCCTGGCCCTGTGAGTGCAGGCTCCGTCCTTCACAGTCAAGTGTGGGCGGGCTCCGTCCCACACAGGGTGGGCAAGGGTGGGTGGGCTCTCCCCCGCTTCCCGGGGCCCACGTGCCCCCTCTCACACCATCTTCTCAGTCTTACTCCTCGGGGAAGTTTCCTAGAAAAACCCTCTGTGTGCAGTGTGAATCATCGGGCCATTTGCTGGAAGTCTTGCAGGGTGGCCCAGCGCCTGGCACAGCAGCCGAACTGACAGGTTGCAGTGTGGTTGGTGGAAGCTCCGTGTGGACAGGGCCACGGCTTGGTCCCCGTATGTCCCGGAGCCCGGACAGTTCCAGGCCCCGGGTGATGTTCAGTCTTCACTGCACGGAGCACTCTGAGTGACACGTCGGGAAGGCAGCATGCTTGGCCACGTTGGAGGGGAACAGAGATCCTGCTGGGTGTGCAGGGTCAGACCTGGAAGCTCCGGCGAGTCTGAGTGGGGGGGAGCGGCACTGGCCACCGGCTGGGTGGCTCAGGACAGAGCAGGGACGCCTGGGAGGTTGCCACCAAATGACAGACAACAGGGATGGGGGACGACTGAACAGACGGCGCTAACCCAGAGAAGGAGTGACTTTCCCACTCTGGTTCCAAGTTAGAGAATCCATGTAGGATCAGGAACAGTTCACAAGTGTGTCACTGGAGCAGGTCCCCAGAGAGGCACGCCCCATCGCTAGTCAGACGGAGAAACAGGATGCCCCACCCAGAGCCCCCGACCCCGCGGCTCCCCGCTCTGCGCGGTGCCCATGCTTCTGCCTCCTGATAGCAGGCCGGGTGTGCCTGCCCTTGAACTCCACATAAGAGTACACATCCGGGGGCCCTTCTCTGCCTGTGGTGTCCTGCTTGGCCTCTGCAGACCTGTCCCTGCCACCACGCGCAGGACGTCGGGCGCGTCCCAGTGGTGTAGGGGGCCCCGGCACCCTCTGCACCGCACAGAAACCCCGCATGCTCCGTGGGGCTGCCATGAAGCCGGCCGCTGCACCTGCTTTGGTGCCTGTCTCCTGGTGAGTGCACTCATTCCTGTGACTAGAAACCGACACCCGCATCACAGAGTGTATGTCTGCTCAGCCCCAGGAATCCTGCAAGACGGTGTCTCCAGGTCTGGCTCCGGTGCACGCCCTCTGAGCAGCACACGAGGGTTTCATCTGCTCCAACGCCCCGCCAGCCATCAGCATTGTCTTTCTCATTTCAGTCACTCTGGGGGCGTGTGGTTTTCACTTTGCAGTTCTCGGTGCCTAGGAAGGCTGAGCCCGCTCATGCATTCCTTGGCGAGGCTCTTTTGCAAAGTGCCTCTTCACGTTCTTGTGTGTACTCTTCTCCCGGGTGGTCTTTTTCTTGTCACTTTGCAAAAACTCTTTATGTGTTCTGGATCTGAGCGCTTTGTCAGATTATTACACACATCTTTGGGGGGTTATTTTAAACAACCACCATCCGTAGTGATTCCAAAAACGGAAACTGTCAGTAGATGTCTACTGATGGAAAGTGGAAACTGTCCCAGGTCATGAGATATTTCAAAAGAAGGAACAAAACAAGGTAGGGCAGCTTGACCCTGGAGGGTGAAGGAGACGGCAGACTCAAGCCGAGATTTCTAGTCAAGGATGAGAGTCATTCATTCCTTCAGCAACTCGGCCTGTGCAGAAGCTCTGTGTTTCGCCCCGTGCCTGGCTCTCCCCGTACCCGTGCCCTTCTTCCAGGTGCCCCTGTGTGTTCATGAGGAAGCGCCTTGTAGCTGACAGCTGGCATGTCCTCCCTCTTCTGGACATTGGCCTTGGCCAAGTCCTCAAAAGCAAATACAGCAAAACCAAAAACTGGCACGTGGGACCCAGTCAAACGCAAGAGCTGCTGCATGGCGAGAGACGCCATCCACAGAGAAGACAGACAGCCCACAGGCCGGGAGGGCATAGTCACAAACTGTGCCTCCAACAGATGGCTGGTGTCCAGACTCTGTAAGAAACTGCAGCAAATCCACAGGAAAAAACTCCATCAGAAAGTGGGCAGAGGATGCAAACAGACTCCTCTCAAAGGGAGACACCCAGGAGCCAACGAGCATGAGAAAATGCCGGGCATCACAAATCATCAGAGGAAAGCAAATCAAAACCACAAGAGATACCATCACACACCAGCCAGATGACTCCTGAGAATAAGCCAAAAGACAGCCGATGCCGGCGAGGCTGCAGAGAAAAGGGCAGCGTGGGCAGTGCTGGTGGGAATGTTGGCTAGCTCAGCCCCGTGGAGAGCAGTCTGGAGATTTCTCAAAAACAGAGTTACCATTTGGCCCAGCCGTCTGCCCAAAGGAGCACAAATGGTACTCCGGAAAGATCCTGCTCTCAGGTGTGTATCCCCATGCTCTTCACCACAGCAAAGCCGGGAGCCAACCCAGGTGACCATCCATGGTGGACAGAATAAGGCCAGTGTGGCACACCAGGGAGCACTGCACAGCCGTGACCGAGAATGAACTGACGTCCTTGGCAGCAACACGGACGCAGCCGAGGCCATGTTCTAGGAGAGTTAACACAGGACAGAAAGTCAAATGCAGCATGCTCTCCTGTATCGCTGGGAGCTAGAGCCTGGGCACACACGGGCAAAGGGTGGGGGCAGCAGCCCTGGGGGCTCCGGGCGGAGGGAGGGGACAAGGGTCAAAAGCCACCCGTCGAGTGCCGTGCTCACCTCCTGGGTGGCGGGCTCACTGGAAGCCCAAACCTCACCATGACGCAAGGCGCCCACGTACCAGGCCTGCAGTGGTCCCTTGGGTCTCCACTAATAGCAAAAATAGCTGCATTCTAGGCACCAGCCCAAGCCCTTCCTCCAAATTGTCAATAACTCTACGAGGTAGGTACCACTCTTATTCTCTTTCCTCGAGCTTAGCCAAGGCCATGCAGTTAGCAATGGCAGTGCCAGGGCTCAAATCCAGGCAGACGTCCCGAGAGCCGCACCCAACGGCTGAAGCCCTGCACACGGTGCCCTGGAGCCCACGACACCCGTGGGGCTTCCTTTTTCAATTCCAGCCAAGTGCCGCCTCCTCCAATGCACAAGGCCTTCTTGGGCTGCGAACTTGAGGAGGACGCGGGCTGAGGGGCTCGGGCGGAAGGGGCAGATGGGGAGAGGCTGTGGGCACTGGTCGGGGGACACACGCCCAGCTCAGGCTTCCTGTGACTCTGGGGCGCTGGGTGGGCACGGGCAGACATGCCTCCCTGCTGCTGCAGCGTGGGGGTGGCTGCAAAGAGGGGCGGGTCAGGGGACGAGAGTTGTCTGCTTTCAGAAAGCTCGTTCAACCTAGGGCACAATCAGTGCACGCGTGGGGGGTGCTGGGCACCGTGCCGTGAGCCCAGGCAATGGGATAGTCGAGAGGGACACCCTGTCGTGATCGGAGAGCCATCTGCGCTTGTACACCACTCAGTCATATAACGGGAACTCACGGGGCATCTGTGCCGTGCCAGGGACTGTTCCAGGCACACAGGCTGTACTCCTGCAGAGCTGCTGTAGAGGGAATGAATGAATGAGAACATGAATGAACGAAGCTCCTGGCCCCCTTCCTCTCGTTCTGCACCTTGTGTGATGCTCGTCATCTCTGGCCCGTTTCTAGGTGGCCTCCCCAGATGCCCCTCTCACGCCCTGCACTCGCAGCCACACATGTTCACAGACGCCCCGCTCATTTACAGCCACATGGTGCACAGGGACGCCACCTGTCCAGCCGGCCACGTGGCCAAGACCGTCTGCACCTGGCTCTTGGGCTCAGCCTCCCTCCCCATTCATTCACATACTCCTGCTTGCTCCAGAGGCTTGCTCATTACCTAGCATCTGCACAACTTAATTTCCAGCTCTCTAACCAGTGTGCAAGGACATGCAATCTTTTCTTTCAAAAGCAAGTCCACTTCAGATGAGTCCTACCCTGAGCACAATTCATGCTAGCTACTTTTGTTTTTGTTCTTTTTTGTTTTTGTTTTTTTTTGAGTAAGAAACATGGTTCCAAGAACCCCTCCTTGGCAAAATATTCCAACAGCAACAAACAGGTACTTGTTAAAAGCAGGAGGAAATATGGTTGCCTTAGTTGATTTGGGATTTGGAAGTAATGTTGTATTTCGGGACGTGACCAATTCCCAAAGTGCTATAGTGAATGAGTGCATGAGAACATGGATGAATGCCACTCACGGCCCCCTTCCTCTCGTCCCGTGCCTCATGTGACGCTCTTTTCTCTGCTGTCTTCTAGGCGGCCTCTCCCAGACTAGGCAGAAACGACAAAATTGCACAGCCTGAAAGAGACGACGTCTCAGACCAGCTCTGATTCAGGGTGACGTCTTGTCCAGCGAACCCCAATCAGTGGGGCTTTCCCCCTGTTCACGGATCACACGCGCCTTGAACTAGGACGGTGAGGAAGAAGGGGGAAGGGGTGTTTCTCAGGACGGACCTTTGCAAGGTTTTACAACCAGATCACTTCAGAACTTGGGTGCGTGTGATGATTCATATTTTGAAGGTTCACCAGCGCCGTGGGAACGTAGGAAACGCTGAGTCGACATGGCCCACAGTCTTCCCATCAGTGGCCGGGGGCGGGGGGCTGGCGAGACCAGGACGCACAGCGCTCCCAGTGCGCGTTCCTCAGAGTCGTGCTTTGAAATCATACTGACCTCCGCAGGGTGATGGTGAGAAGCCATCCTGAAGCCGATGAGCCGCTGGGGTCAAACATTCGCTGACATTAGTCCACAGCCTCTCTGGTGGTCTAAATGAGTGGGAGCTGTGACTCCTGCCCCCGATTTCCTGCCAAATGATAATTGAAATGAGACCTGGAAGGACCCATGGAGTTTTATTTATTTTTTATTTTTGTTGAGTTGGAGTCTCACTCTGTCTCCCAGACTGGAGTGCAGTGGCCGCTCCCGGCCAACGCAGCCTCGACCTGCTGGGCTCCGGCGATCCTTCTGCCTCAGCCTTCCACATAGCTGGAACTACAGGCTCACGCTACCATGCCCGGCTAATTTTTTGATTTATTGTAGAGATGAGGGCTCACCAAGTTGCCCAGGTGGGTCTCGAACCCGCGGGCTCAGGCAATCCATTCACCTCATCCTCCCAAGGAGAGGGATTACAGGCTGAGCCACCAAGCCCGGCTGACCCATGGAGTTTTAAACACCTGTGGTGGCGAGGGCAGCGTCAGGGCCAGCAACACGCTCTGCTGTGCCGGAGAGAGAGGGGCGGCCCAGACGTGGTCCTCGGCCTCCACGTTGGTGTCTGTCTCGGTGCCAGGAGGGAGGAAAACGTGCCCAGGTGTGGGTGCGTTCCCGCAGGGAGAGTCTTCTCCTGAAGCCTTGCGGCAGCACCGGTGGCCAGATGTGGCCCTCAGGAGGAAGAGAAAGTGGCAGCAGTTGACAGGCGCCTTTGTGGCAGCTGTGGCAGGAGAGGTGGGCGCAGACGTCACTCTAGGCACTGTGGGAGTCGCCTTGGAGCAGAGCGGGAGGCGAGGGCGACTGAGGTTGGAAGCCCACCCCCAGCTGTGCCTGCCGCCAGTGCCTGGGTCCCCAGTCTGGCCATCCCGGGGTCTTCGCCTGCTCGGCATGATCTCAGGAGACCAGGATTCCGGTCTCCTTCCCCAGGACCGCGGGGCGCTCACTCACACCAGGAAAAAGGTGACTGGCGACAACCTAACACATCTCCTGAAGTAGCTGGGTATGAACCGGCCACGCCAGACCTCAGGGGAGAAGCCTGGGAAGCGCCCTCCAAGGTGTGAGCGCCGACCCACTCCCGGAAAGCATGAGGTCATGCTCAAGATGCTAATTCTCCCCAGATTTGTCTTTACGTGAAAACCCGGTATAAACTCGGCTGCATTTTCCAGGAACTCGACAGGTTGATTATTCACAGTATGTGAAATACGCACGAGAGGCCCATGAAGAGCCAGGCCAGCCTGAGAGAGTGGAGTGGGGCCAGGGGGATGCCTGTCCACATGTGAAGACACGCCTCAGTCACTGCAGACGGTCTCGGGCTTAGAGACTGGAGTTAAAGTGGCACTTACACGAGGGGCCCCAAAACCCGAGTCATCGTGTGGAGGGTGGGCCCTTGTAGCACAGGCTTCCCGCCCGCCAGGTGAGTGTTCTAGGAACCCATCAGCATCCGTGGACCCACAGGCATTGCGGTGAGGCTGTGCCTGGCTTCGGGGACCCTTTCCGGAGAAGCTTTCAGTGACTCGCCCAGTTTGTCACGGTGGTGTATGAGCACTACAGCCACACTGCGCTGAGTGTTCAGCAGCTTTTGACCAGAACAGTCTGGCCCCTGGGCCCCACCTGCCCGATCAGCCCAAATGACTTTTTCTGTTTCCCCAGATGAGAAAATCCCCTGAAGGAAATGTTTTGACCATGTGAAACAAAAAATTGGCAGAAGCACTCAAGCATCAGAATGGATGAGTTCAAAAACCGTTTTGAGCAGTGGAAAAAGCATCTCGATAGCAGTATTGCATCAGATGGAAAGTACTTTGAAGGTGACTGGAGTGTAAACACCTAAGAATAAAGACACAATTTTTGTAAATACATTCTAGGCTTTTGGGTCGCCCTTCGTCCTAGCTAATTAGTTTGTTATGTCTGCTGCGTTAATTAACAAGCCTTTGGAGGTAGCATAAGTACTTGAATGAGAGGGCAGGGGGACTGAGCTTGGCAGCCAGGTAGAGGCGGTCTTGGCCACGTGACAGGCTGGACGGGCGGTGTCCCCATGCGTCACATGTCCATAGACGAGTAGGGAAACTGTGAACGTGCACGGCTGCAAGGATGGGGTGAAAGGGGCGTCTGGTGAGGTCGCCGAGCAAACGAGTCAGAGACAATGAGCTTCACACGAGGTGTGGGACAAAAGGAAGGAGGCCCAAGCTTCATTCATTCATGATCCCATTCGTTCATTCATTAGAACATGAACAAACCGACAGAACAAAACAGAGAACTCAGAGACAGCTATTTACACACATGGGAATTTCACACGTGATGAGGACTCATTGTTCGGGGCTGTGTCAGGAAATGAGTCTGTTACCTGGAGAACACTGGGCACCTCCCATCACATACAAGCATGCACAAAGGGCTTGGCTGTGAGAGGTGAGGCTGTGGGAGAGATAGGAGGCCAGACAGAAGGATGACTTTGCCACTCGGAGAGAGAGGGACTCTGCAACAAAACCTTGAAACGTGCAGACCATGCCATGAAAAATAGCGTCTCAGATGACACCCAATGAAGCTTTCTGTTCGACAAGCCACATAGACACAGTCGATAGACAGGTCACACATTGGGAGAAGGAGTTTTTAAGGTCCACCAAGGTGGGAGGAGGGCTGGAGGCCAGGAGCTGGAGACCAGCCTGGGCAACATAGCAAGACGTCATCTCTAAAATTACAGAATTAGCCAGACTGGGTGGCACACACCTACAGTGGCAGCTGGTCAGGAGGCTGAGGTGTAGGATTGCCTGAGGTCAGGGGTTGGAGACCGGCCTGGAGTAACAATACCCAAAAGACACAGGGAACTCTTGCAAGTCACCTGCAGCAGGGCCAGACCAAGCCCGTGAGAAGAAGACAGCCAAGGGAGTCGTCATTTCACAAAAGGGGGAAACCCAAGTGCTGCAAGTGTGTGGAGACATGCAAATTAAAACAACAATGAGACGGCATCTCGGGCCTCCACAGGCTGGCGAGGCTGCAGCTGGGCAGCGCCGAGCGTGGGTGGGATGGGAGGAAGGGGAGGAAGCCTCGCTCATGGCTGCCATGTTTCCGGACAGCCCAGACCGTAGCGAGTCCATGCCAGGCGGCCCAGCCTGGGATCAGCACCTGCCCGGGGCACGCTCCCAAAGCCCCCGGGAAGGAGCAGACGGAGGCGCTCGTGGAGGGCGGGGCAGGCGGCAGGCGGTGCCCTTCCCTGGGGTGGGCCCAGGCAGGTGTGGGGGCCGCGCACTCTGGGGCACCACGCCGAGCAGGGGGCCACCTGCAGCCACAGGGGTAGACGGCGGGACTGTCTGGACCGAGACGGTGAGGAGGGATCCCGGGGGGCAGGCGTCCCCACACACCCAGCAGGGATAAAGACACTTGAAAAGGCACAGCACGTGCCAGAGCCGTGGCCTGTGGGGGGTGGGGATGGCGGCGGGCGTAGGGTGGCGAGGAGAGTGGTGAGTGTGGGATCACACACACACACATAAGGAAATGTGTGGAGCCATGATTTGTGTGTGTGCGTTGGGCCGAGGAGTGTGATGAATACAATCCTTTTAACCCAAGCTCCAAACGTCTTCTTTCTGTTCGAAGAATGTACGTCTTAAAGAATGCATCGCACGGTGGCCCACGCCCATCATCCCAGCACTTTGTGAGGCAGAGGCGAGAGGACTGTCCGAGCCTGTGGGTTCGAGACCAGTCCAGGCAACTTGGCAAGACCTCGTCTCTACAAAAAATGAGCCCGGCATGGTAGCGCACGCCTGTAGTTCCAGCTACTTGGAAGGCTGAGGTGGAAGGATCGCTGGAGCCCAGCAGGTTGACGCTGGGGTGGCTGTGAGCGTGCCACTGCACTCCAGCCTGGGTGACACAGTGAGACTCCTACTCAAAAAAAAAAAAAAAAAAAAAAAAAAACCAGGCTCGGTGGCTCAGCCTGTCATCCCACGCTTTGGGAGGCTGAGGTGAGTGGATTGCCTAAGCCCGCGGGTTTGAGACTCGCCTGGGCAACTTGGCGAGACCTCATCTCTACAATAAATAAAAAATTAGCCGGCATGGTAGTGCGTGCCTGTAGTTCCAGCTTCTTGGAAGGCTGAGGCGGAAGGATCGCCGGAGCCCAGCAGGTCGAGGCTGCGGAGGGGAGCGGCCACTGCACTCCAGTCTGGGTGACAGAGCGAGACTCCAACTCAAAACAACAACAACAAAAAATGCATCGCTGAAGGCCGGGTGCAGTGGCCCATGCCTGGAATCCCAGCACTTTCGAAGGCAGAGGTAGGAAGGTCACGAGTTGGCTTTCCCTTTCTATGAGAGGAACTGGACAGGGAAGAGTCAACTTCATGCAAATGTCTGCTACAGGCCCGGCTTTGTTTTAGAAAAAAGGCATTTTATCTTAATTGATAAATAAAAATTGTATAAAAATGTCGGTTGCACGACATGATGTTTTAAAACAATGACTTATTTTTAAGTGGACACGTGACAGCTGCACAGATCTGCGGGCACAGCATGACGTCTGATCCACATCTTGCTGCACGTGAGGCCACGGGGCGGTTCGTGTCCCCACCGCTCGCATGCTCGCCGTTGCTTTGTGGCGAAAACCTGGAAGGCCGCTGCCAGCTGTCTCGTGGCACGTGCTGACCGTCAGGCACAGCATCCACGTATGGCTGGGCCCGACGCTTCCTCCCCGCGGCTGGCGCTGTGTCCGCGCCGGCCAACCTCCCTGTCCTCCTTCCCGCCCCCATCTCCTGGCCAGGCTCACTCTCTGCCCCACGCGCTGGTGGCTGATGAAGAGCCTACATCTGAGGGAGGCCGTGCAGCGTCTGTCTCTGGGCCGGCTCACCACGGCACCTGGCGCCCTGCAGGTGACACGCTTCCCTCCTCTTACAGGGCTGAGCCGTGCCCTGTGGTGTGAGGATGCCGCGTTCCTCTACCCTAATTCATCCCCTTTTGGACACATAGGCTGACTCCACGTGGGTGTTGGTGTGTGCGCACATTGTGGGATGGCTAAGAGCAGCAGCTGACCTGCGTGCTGTCTCACACATTCACTGGATTTTGTGTGTTCTGGGAACCTGCAACAACTGTGCTTCTGGCAATTTTGAAGCAGTCTATTGCTATCAGCTGTAGCCACTGTGACTCACAGTAGGCCTCTTGGCTGATTGCCCTTGGTTCCCGACTTTATGGCCTCTGACTCCCCACTCCCCGCCCAACCCTGGTGCCCACCATCTCTCTCTCCCCCGAAGTCTCCAGATCCCCGTGTCCATGTGGCCTCGTGGGTCCATCCATCCTCTCAACTTCTTGCCCTGCCTCGTCCCTGAGGGCCTCGTCCTCTGGGGGCCGCCTGCTGAGATGCCGTGTCCCTGCGGGTGATACTTCTTGGGCACCTCACTCAGGTGTGCGCCCCTCACGGGCCCCGGTCTGCAGAGATCCGTGTCCCTTCTCCCGGGGCAGTGGGCTCCTGCTCTGGACTGGTTGTGCGCAGGAGACTCGGACCTGACACCTTCGCACACATGCACGTTCCTGCCCGGCCACAGGCTCGCCGGGAGCTGCTCCTGCCTCCAGCCCCAGGGGCTTCCGCTCAGGGGTTGTCCAGGATTCAGCACACGGCTGGCCACGGGCAGCACGGAGCCGCTGTATCCCTGGACTCTCCTCCTCAGACATCCACGCGGGTGCAATCAAAGTGTTCTCGGGTCATTTGGGGATAGTATTTTGAGGCTTGTCTGTCTGGAATTAGTCAGGTAAAGTTTCAAGATGAATTACGGATCCACAGTGTTCTCTGATTTTTTAAGAAGCTTGCACGTTGAGAAAAACGGTGGTCAGACTGTTCAGCCCGAGAGCTTCCAAACGTAAATGGCTGGTGGTGATGATTCAGTGAATACAATCTGAAGATATATTTGCCTCTATCATTGCTGTTACAATCACTTGAAAATAGTCCCAGAGTGGGAAGGAACCAATACTTGGAGCAGCCAAGACCGCTACTTTGAAAACATAAGTCTGGCTTAGGATTTAGCATGTTAAACAATGAGGCACAATTATTTTAAAGACCGGAATGATCTCCCAGGTCACACAACCATTTACTTTACAGCAGAGGAAACAGGACACAGGACACACGTCCCTTATTTCTGGTCACCTCCAGTGAGATAAGCATCTCTGAAGCGGGCGGGAAGATGCGTCCGTGACCAAAACGCTTACTCAGTGAGAGATCAAAGGGCATCATACCCAACCTGGACTCTACCAAGACAAAGCAGCTATTTTCTTCGAAAAATGCGTAGGGCTAGGAAATTTCTGGGATTTGTCTGAGAAAGCACCTCGGGGCCTCGTCGTGACGTGGTTGGGAAGGCTTGCCGGCAAGGTGGAAGGCTGGAGGTGGCGTTTTGTGGCCTCCTGCGGTGGTTAGGTGTTCTCAGAAGACTCTGCTGGAAATTAGATAACTGCTGATGTCACACTCCTCGCGTAAAAAAACTCTTGGTGTCCTGGGGCTATAAAAGCCATGGCTGCTCCCTCCCCGGCACACGCCACCACCGGAGCAGGTGGGTGCCCGGCGAGCTTGGGCCGCTGGTCCGGCGGAGAGGGGGCCCAGCTCGCTCGCGCCCTCACGCCGTCCTCGCCTCTTGCTTTCTTGACGCCAGGTTCTCCTTTGCCAGCCGCCAGCACCCTGATAGCCACGTCTACGATGGCCGCCCTGCAAAAGTCCATGAGCTCCTCCGTCCTGGGGACGCTGGCCACCGGCTGCCTCCTCCTCCTCGTTGCCTTGTGGGTGCAGGGAACGGCCGCGGCACCCGTGGGTTCACACTGCAGCCTGGACAGGTCCAACTTCCAGCAGCCGTACATCACCAACCGTACCTTCATGCTGGCACAGGAGGTAGGCATGGGGCCCTCCTGGGGGGTGGGCACAGGCCGC
The DNA here is from genome assembly GCF_000164805.1 of Carlito syrichta. NCBI lineage: Eukaryota > Metazoa > Chordata > Mammalia > Primates > Tarsiidae > Carlito > Carlito syrichta. The sequence continues at coordinate 193,535 of NW_007253115.1, forward strand.
TGACCAGCTGGGAGCCTGACAGTGCCCGAGCCTGTCCCCCGCTCTCCTCACACCTCCAGGGCTCGAGCCTGTTCCTGGCACTCCGGCACCTCCAGGGCCACCCTCAACCCTGCAGGGAGATGGTTTCCTGTGTCTCTTCCGAGACCAGGACTCCGGCCTTCCGGAGACATCCATCGAGTCTCATCCAAGGGAGAGCCATTCTGTATCCCACTTGGTGATCGTTTTTTCTTTTAGGCCCCTGGACATTGTTCTAAAGTCATGGCTCTTCCAAAAAAATTGGCATGTTAGGAAAATTGACGACCAGATTATTCAGTGTTAGTGTTTGGAAACTTAAGGAGAACAAGTGTAGTTCAGTGAGTACAATCTGAAGCTATGTTGGCTTCTCCTGTAATTGTTAGGGCCCCTTCAACATGGCCCCAGAATGGAAGGAAAACACTTCCTACAATGGCCAAGGGTGTACTTTTTAAACATATGTGTATATTCTGTCTTACTGAGTCGCCCTGGGGAGGGTGGGGGCTGTCTCCACTTCCCAACTTCCTTCTGTCCCCGAGTCAGGCTCCAGCCTTCCCTCCCTTGGTCTTCCCTGACGGCCCTGGGGAGTGGGGAGCCGTCTCCACTTCCTGACCTCCTCCCGTCCCCCGAGTCAGGCTCCGGCCTTCTCTCCCTTCCAGGCCAGCCTGGCTGACAACAACACCGATGTCCGCCTCATTGGGGACAAGCTGTTCCACGGAGTCAACGTGAGTCTCGAGGGGCTGCAGGGCCCGGGCCGGGTGCCTGCCGGCGGGGGTGTCACCAGGCCCCGGCGGCCTCTCACGCTGCCCGCTGTCCCTGCAGGAGAGCGAGCACTGCTACCTGATGAAGCAGGTGCTGAACTTCACGCTGGAGGAGGTGCTGCTGCCCCAGGCCCACCGGTTCCAGCCGCACATGCAGGAGGTGCTGCCCTTCCTGGCCCGGCTCGGCGGCCAGCTGGGCCTCTGCGTGAGTGCCCCTGCCCACCCCGCCACCCTCCTGGGGGCCCTTGCTGCCGGGTCGGGGCACGAGTGTGTTCGCGCTTCTTCCTGGGTCTCACCTTGAGCCCAGGGCGGGCCTGGAAGTCAAGGGCGTGGAAGTCCGCGTGCTTGTCCCTGGAGCAAGTGACTCGGGCCGTGTGCGACCAGAAGGGCGTTGGGTGTTGAAAGCAGAGAGCCCAGAGGTGGAAGCAGACCCCTGGGTTGGCAGGGATCGGGGTGGGGGGGGACCATGAGAGAGACGGAGGGAAACCGCAGGGTGAGTTGGTGCTGGGTGGGCACCACCTGTGTCACGTGGGGTGATGGTGTCAGCGCTGAGGGCCTCGATGCCTCTGCAGCCTTCACACTGAGCTCAGATCCCAGCGGCGAGCGCCGAGGCCAGAGGGGGCTCGTCCCCGTCTTGACTCCACTCGTGGAGGCTGGAGGCAGCCGGGCTGGGTTTCCGTCTGCATAACCACTCCCTCTGCCCACAAGCTCAGGCCGCAGGACTTCCCAGGACTGTGAGAGGGCCCTGTGCAGGGGAGGGGCGGGGCCCGGTGTCCAGGGAGTTCGAGGGCCCTGAGATCTGGGTCACTGGTGGAATCTGGGTCGCTGTGGGCGGGCCACCGAGCCTCAGCCTCCATTGGGCGCCGGCTTCAGGGCTTCAGTGCAGCGGCACCGGTCACGGCTCTCACTTTCCTCTCCAGCACCTCGAGGGCGACGACCAGCACATCCAGAGGAACGTGCAGAAGCTGAAGGACACCGTGCGGCAGGTACGGTGTCCCTCCTCCTCCCCTGGCTCTCCTGCCTGTGTCTGTCACCCTCAGAGGACAGTGCTGAGTCCTTCCTCCACCCTCCCACCCCCCGCCTGTGGTGTCTGTCACCTCCAGGGGAGACAGTGCTGGATCCTCCCCCCTCCCCCGGCTCTCCTGCCTATGAGTTCACCTGTCACCCTCAGGAGGGACTGTGTCGAGTCCTCCCTCTTCCCCTGGCTCTCCTGCCGCCTGGTGGATTGCCTGTGTGTCCGGGCACTAGATGCGTCTTCACGTCTGTGAGTCAGTCTCCAGTTTCTGGAAGTCACGGCATTCGGGGATGGGCTGGAAATCAGCCTGTCCAGCGCGCCACCCACGTGCTGGGGCGGCCACGGCAGTGCCGGGCTGGAGCTCAGTCCCCACGCCCCTGGCTCGCACGCTTCTAGAGCAACTTGGTTATTAATTCTCAGGGAGACTTCTCAGCCTGAAGACGTGCGCGTTGAAAGACAGAAAAGTGCCGGGGGCCGGTTTATGGGCAGTGGGTTTTGAAGCCGTTAGTTGGGTGCTTTTAAAACTTGGAGGGAAAACACTCAGAGCAGCAACTAAAAGCTGGACGTGCGAGCAGGCAGTTTCGGGAACGACGGATGCTTGAGTTTAATTGTCACAAACCCCAACAGCGACTGATCTTGGTTTAGAAGCAAGGGCGGACAACCCGGCTCCTTCACACAGGCTGGGCGGAGCGGAGGGGTGAGGAGGGCTCTTCGTGGTCAGGAGGGATCTGGGTTGCGGCTTTCTACTTCCCCGCTCCTTGCCTTCCGTTCGCACTTCCATCCTCTCTCTCCCAGCAAGTCCCTCGTGTGCCTCTGTCTCCCGTGACTAGTCACGTGTCCGCGGTGAGGGAGACCGTGTGTGGTCTATTCCTTGAAGAGGACGGCAGTGGGAAGCACAGACGTGCAGCTGTGGCTCAGCCTAGAGTCGGGGGCGGAGATGCCGGGCGCGCAGAGGCTCTCGGTGGGACTTCAGGAGTGGGCTGAGCCTCCGGCCTCTGTGCTCCCTTTTTTCTACCTGGTTTTTTTTGGAACTTGATTTCTCCCGAGCACCATTTTGTGAACACGCCTGTGTCCTCCGTTGCTGGTCAAAGGCTTTCCATCTGGAAGCCGACTCTTGTGGAATAATCATCCAGGCATGGAGGGCCGGCTGCTGGCTGCCGTAGACAAGTATGCTTGGTGCGTTGTGTCTGGAAGGTTCTTGGTGTCAGCTGGCTGTGTTGTCTTTAGAAAAGTGAAGAGAGGGAGAGGAAAATCTCACGGGCATCTGGGTGGGTACGTAGATTTCCAGGCCCTTTGGCCATCTAGAGGCCCGCCACCATCCTGGCAGTGGGGGTGCTTTATTCCCTCAGCTCCAGGAAGCACACAGGAGAGGACTGTCCCCAGAGACCGCCAGGCAGGCGGACACACAGGCCAGGGCTGTCTGATGAGAAAGGCGTGGTCCCTGTCACAGGCAGGGCGAGGGCAGGTTTCACGTGGCAGGATGCGGCAGATGGGGGGCAGGCAGCCTCACAGCCCTGTGGGCCCTGGGCGTCTTTGCGATGGCGTCCTTTTGGCATCGTGTCAAAGGAAGGATGGAAAGGTGGAGGGGTGAGGGGCAGGAAGTTCTGATGGGGACAGCGACAGGAGGCATGTTCTTGGAAAAACGCAGACACGCTCGGTCGGAGGAATGAATGAACTTGTCGTGCTCTGGACTTGAACGTGGGTTTTCTCTCCCACCGAGTGTGGGAGCCCCTTCTGCCCGTGACTTGGAAGGAGGAGAAGGAGTGAGCGTCGGGGCATGTGTCTGGCTCTTAGGAATTCCAGCAAGCGGGAAGGACTTAGCTAGTACCTCCCCAGAAAAGTGGAAACTTGTTTTTTTGTCTCTTTGTCAAGAGGGTGGGAAGAGAAGGAGCCCTGGTGGGTTGGTAACGTGTGGCTCTGGGCTGCGCGGCAGACGGTTGTGCACAGACATGGGCTGTGTGGCTGTGGTGGAGACAGCAGGGACCCTGTTGCTCGCCCTGTAAGGAGGGGGTCGCCTGCACCAGCTGTAGACAGCTTCACCAGTGCGAGGTCACCCGAGCGATACCCATGGGCACCCTTGACCCCAAGGGCTTGGCTAGACGGCACTGTACTCTTGCCAAAGGGCTGAAGTGTGGGTTCTTGCCCACGGCCTGATAACGCCGTTTCTCTCTGATGTGCTCCCCCGAGGGAACCTGGCGCCCGCACCCACATGCTCTGTGCTCTCACTTCTCAGCTCGGAGAGGGTGGAGAGATCAAGGCCATCGGGGAGCTGGACCTTCTGTTCATGCACCTGATGAATGCCTGCGCCTGATGGGAGCCACACTGGGAACGAACAGCGGCCCCTCTTCTTGCTCGAAATACCCAGGACCCGCACTGCAAGGGAAAGGGAAGCCACACTCCGCCAGCTGGCGGGATTCCGACCACCCATTCGAGAAGGAAGCCCACGCCACTTTCCTCTATGACCAGACTTCCCAGCACAGGATTTTTTATGGTGATGGCATTTTATTGTAACTGGTGTTTTATACACAGAAATTAATTTATTTTTTCAGACAATGGTCTATTTCCATTAAAAAATGGCTTCTCTTTCCTTTACAGAAAAAAAACCCAAGTAACGTCATGCTTGTATAATCAATACTTAATATTTATGAACTTATTTATTATTATAAGTTTGCCTTTTATTTATATCATTTTATTAATATGGATTTATTTATAGAAACATCATTTGATATTGCTACTTGAGCATAAGGCTGATACTGATATTTATCATGATAACCATAGAGATGTAACATGTTTGTTCGACCTCAATAAACACTTGCACATCCTGAGTCTTTGGCTGTGTCACTCTTCTTCCCGAATGTCGCTGTGACCACCCCTGCAAGTTGCCGTGCAGTCAGTCATTCCGCGACTTCATTCTTGGTGCCAAGCAGGAGAGGCAGCTGCTAGTGTGGGCCCGTTTCACAGATGGGCTGGCCGATCGCAGACACGTGGAGAAGCGTCTTGCAAGTCTCTGGCCCTTCTCGGGGAATGGGACGGTCTGCCCGCATCAAGGCTCTCTGCTGTCTGGTCTGCGCTGACGTGCTGCGTGGCTCAGCCCTCCTTCTGAAAGGAAGGAGGCAGGGGTTGAAGCGAGCCTGTTGTGGCCAGAGCAATGCCGCGGCTTGGGGACACCCCTGTTTCGCCCCGAGAGAGGCCTGTAGGGGAGGGCAGGCCTGACGGTGAGACGTGCAGGGAAGGCTGCGAACCTCTGAGCTCTGAGCTCTGTGCTCCAGAGAAGAGGGGGTGGAGGCGAGGGCCGGACGTTCTACCCTGATGAACACCCATGGCGCCAGCACTGCAGGGTGGTCCTGGGAGGCCTGGAGAGCGGGGCGTCTCTCCTGGAAGGTCAGAGCCACGGGCAGCCGTGACTGCATTCCCTGCCCCAGACAGGAAGGTGGTTGTGGTTGCCCCCACCCCAGTGTCCCGAAGGCCCTGCAGATCACCGGTCTGGGGGAGGGAGCACATGTACACTGCAGGCTCCTGCAGGGAAAACCAGGGTTAGCCCCGGGGACTCAGGGTCCAGATGCCCGGAGAGACCAGCTGAGTTTGGGGGTGACGGATGGTGTCACTTCCAGGGTTTGCTAGGGTCGGGAGTCCTTCCTCTCTCCTCTTGAATCATCTCAGCGCAGTGATTTGAGCGTCTGATCTTGCGCCTGGCCTGGCCAATCCTCTAGAAATTGACCCTGAGTGGAAGGACATTGATCCTAACCTGGAAGCTTCTCCAGAGCCTCACGGCCTTCCAGGATGTCAGATGTGTTCCAGAGGCCCAGAGGTGCCCTGGTGCCCCTCCCCAGCCCTGCCCGTGGGTGGCAGCGGGAGCCCCATCAGCCCTGGCTCCAACGACGGTGTGTCAGCCCCTCCTCACCCCACCCGCCACGCCCCTTTCCCTGAGTTGCTGTTATTTCTCGAGCCACAGCAAACTTCACAACGACAGCCGTTAGAAAGGACTCTTCTGGCTTCCTCCAGGCTTCCCGTCCCTGGAGGATGAGGCTTGAGCTTCCACGCACACCCTGTGTCACCCCACCCGCGTGCAACTGCTGTCTCCCGGCATGCTCTGCCGGCCCCGGACCCGGGCAGCTCCTCCCCGCCTTCGGTCCAGTTCCTGCCCTGCGGGCCCTGCCCAGAACACGCGTCCCAAAGCGCGGCAAGGTCCTTCCCTGCCAGCACTCGGGCCCCTGCGCAGACGCCACTGCCTCGGAGGGCCCCGCCGGGCACCGGAAGCAGCCCGGCACCCCCACGCCTGCCCTGCCTCCCAACACCCCGCTTCTCTGGGGTATCCCCACCCATGAAATCAGTCACTCATTCGCTGATTCGACATTCAGTGTGAACTCACTGGCTGTTAACGCCATGCCTGGCTGGGGTGGTGGGCACTGCGTAGATGGTGCTTGTGGAATGGCGTCCCCGTGTAAATACCACAGAAGAGACGCATGTGGGGGCGTGTGTGGATGCGTGCGACGGAGGACATGAAGCAGGGATGGGTTAGGACGCGGGGGCGCTTTGGACGACGACCGGGTCGGACGCGTGGAGGAGGGACGACCACGCGGAGCGAGGCTGGAGCGCGAGCACCGGGGAGGCTGTCCGGGAGGGGCACCGCTGGGTGTCCAGGGAGCGGGGAGCGTCGGGTGGGGCGGGGCGGGTAGGCGGGGTGCGGCTGGAGGTGGTGGGGCCGTCTGGGCTCGGCGGCGGCTCCGCGGCAGAGCGAGGCTCGAGGTTTAGTGCCGGGGCCTGGGGCGGCACCGAGGGCGCGGGGCACGGCAAGACACGCAGGGCCTGCGCTGTGTGAAGATCCCTGGTCGAGGGTGAGAAATCTGGGAGAGCAAAGAGGAGCCAGGCCGGACGACGGCCAGAGAGGGGGCGGTGATTGCTCGCGAGTGCAGCGTGGGGAGACGGCGAGCACCAGCCATGGCTCTCAAGTGAGACCCTGTCACCGGACACGGGAGCTGGGGTGGGTGCGTCCTCCTGGCGGGGGGCGACCGAATTTCCTGCTTCCTTATAAGGGGCCATCCCTAGCAGGACGGGCGTCTCTCAACCTTGGAGTAGAGGCGCAAGAGGTCTTGCTTTGAAAGGAGGTGAGGTTGTAGGCTGTGCTTGGAGGCACTCATGTCTGATGCAGAGAATGACATGGCCTGAGGGCCGAAGGCGGCGGGCCTGGCGGGGAGAGGCGAGCCTGCCGCCACGGCAGCGTCTTCTGTCTGACCAAGGGGAGTCACGGTCACAGTGCGCTCGGGGACTCGTCAGTGGAACCGCGGTGGCTCGGAAGGACAGGAACATCAGGCGTCCCGTTCCTGGGAGGGAGGCCCACCCCACCCTCAGGCTGAGGACTTCGTCTGCAGAGGTGCGGGTGAGGGTGGGGAGGGTCGACGGCCCCGCGATGGTCAGTGGGGTCTCTAGTGCCTGGGACATCGGTGCGGCCGTGGCCGTGGTCCGCCGGCTGCCCCGCTGGTTTCCTCTCTTCTACCCGACCCCACGAAGGGCACGGTAGGGCTCCGATGTCAGTGTCTAGGTGGGAAGAGGGCCACATTGACACCACACTGTGGTGACACGGTGGCTGATGGGGTGTTGGGGGTGTGCCTTTTCCCTGTGACAAGGCCAGGAGTGGACGCCGAGGGCAAAGGGACGGAAGGTCCCGCTCCTCCAGATCCCTGCCTGACCTGTTCCTCAGCCCTTGGGGCAAGCGGCTGCCATGGTGGATTTCCCAGTCACACGCGTGCACTTTGCTTCTGTCTGCACTTGGCTTGGCCAGCAGCAGACGGTGGAGGAGACCAGGGTGGCCTCATTTGTTCCCCCAAGGCCACCCGCTATGGCCACACAGGTCAGCCACGTGCATCCACTCAAAGCCTGCACTCCCTGAGGATGGCCCTGAACGCTCCAGGCCTCTGTATGGCTCCCCACGCGGGCTCAGGGGCTGCGTGTCTGTCTTGGGAACGGTGCTGGGCTTGCTGGTTTTCTTAGACTCGTTCCATACCAGTGACGGGAGCAACGCTCGTGTGTGTCCCCTCAGGGATGTGGAAACAATCACCTGGGCAGTCGCAGGAAGGCGTGGGGTTGTCAGGAGGTGGCCTGTCACACAGCTCCTCCCCATGAATGGCACGGAGAAGCTTTCAAACACACTTCTCTCAGGGTTGGGCACCTCTTCCACCACTGTCTGCCACATGAGGACACAGCGTTGGCCTCTGGCGCCACCTTGCCAGCAGAGAGCAGCTCCCGGGGACACCCAGCTCACCAGTGCCTGGTCCTGGACTCCGGCCTCCACCATCGTGAGTAGCTCATCTGTTCCTTGTCGGTGCCCTGGCCTGCAGCCGGTTGCTGTGGCAGTGCCACAGACCAAGACAACGCCCTGGAAAACCACTCTTGCTACCCTGTCCGTCCCCCAGTCTCTCCCAGGACCCCACCCGCTTTCCCTTCTTCCCCTCCCACCTCTCCCACACCCATGGACTGTGGGACGGAGTCGGGAACTTAGTGGACAGCATGGCCGGGCAAGGAGTAGAGCCTGTCTTTGGTTTGTGTGAGATGTTTGACAAACAAACTCAGAAACAGCAGTTTGGATTTCTTTACTTTTTTCTTTTTTTGAGTTGGAGTCTCACTCTGTTGCCCGGACTAGAGTGCAGTAGCCACTCCCTGCCACCGCAGCCTCGACCTGCTGGGCTCCGGTGATCCTTCCACCTCAGCCTTCCAAGTAGCCAGAATTACAGGCGTGTGCTACCACGCCCGGCTAGTTTTTGATTTATTGTAGAGACAAAAATTGCCCAGGCAGGTCTTGAACCCGTGGGTTCAGGCAATTTGCTCACCTAGGCCTCCCAAAGTGCTGGGATTACAGGCTGAGCCACCGAGCCCAGACCCGTTTGGATTTCTAACAGTAAAACACTTTGTCTAATCATGTTTTCTCTCTGTTTTTCCCCCAGAAGTTTTCTGCATAGGAAGTGGAGGCCCTCAGGCCACTGGGCGCTGTAATCCAAAGGAGCCCAGGTTTCGTTCCGCCCTTGGTCCCCAGTGCCCTGCCCGTCCCGCAGTCGTGCGTTCCCCCGCTGCATCCGGGGCCCACGTGGGAAGCTTGTTCGAGCGGGGCACCCGTGCCAGCATCCTTGTGTGTTGGACGACTCTCTTGTACGTGGCCCATCTCTCCCTGCCACAGCTGCTAAGAACACCTGGGGGACCTGCAGGTCTCTGCTGGTCACCATCCCTGCGTCGTTTCCAGGGCTGGGCCGTTCGGAGTGGTTCTCGGCATCTCGTCTTGTTTTAGGACGTGCGTGCAGTTTAACTCCAACGATGCCCAGAACCGACACCCCATGCTCTCCTTGCAGGCCACTTCTTCCTGGAATCCACATGCCATGAGGCACTTTTGCAAGCTTTTTGTTTCGTTTGCGGCGTTTTCATCTTGCCAGCGCTCAGGTGCTGTTTTTAAGCACAGTATCTGCCTAGGAATTTTAGGACTCATATGTCACTGCTTGCCTCAATGGCACTCTTGGAAAATGTCGACTCAATTTGGTTCATAAACAGCTGTTTAGATCCTGCGATGTCCCATGGCCTGTGCGAAGGCCTTCGAAAACTCAAGGTCAGATTTTACAGGACAAGCCTATGACTGTCCAGGACACATGCTGTAGGAGAGGAGGTGACAAGATGACCCTTGTCTCTGGGATGACATGTGCCATAGGAGGGGAGGTGACAGATGACCGTCATCACTGGGACAACATATGTCGTAGGATGGGAGGTGACAAGATGACCATTGCCACCCGATGAAGTGTCATGAGAACCGACACATGCCACAGTAGGGAGGTGACAGGGTGACTGTCGTCACGGATGACACGAGCCATAGGGCAGAGGTGAAGAAATGGCCATCACCCTGGGACTTACATGTGCCATAAGAGGGAGGTGACAGGAGTACCACTATCACTGGGACCAACATGTGCCTGGGAGGGGAGGTGACAAGGTGACCGTCGTCCTTGGGACTGACACGTGCCATGAAAGCAAAGGTGACAGGACGGCAGTCATCACTGTGGGGTGGGCCCCTTTCCCTCCCCTTTGCAGCCCATGGCTCCCCCTCAGGACTCTGGAAGCACAGCTCGGGTCTCTCAGCCTTGTCACACTGTCCTGTAATCCCTTGCTATGTGTCTCTCTCTGGAGCCTTTTATGGACAGAGCACCACATTTGTGCACCTGGGGCCTGACCCTGCTGGCCCTTCATAGGCGCTTGGTGAAGGCTGGGACAGAGGCATAAAGGACCACGACCTGGGCCAAAAACCCTGAGGAGCCGTGACGGAGCCCACATGCTCTGGGAGGGCCAGAGTCCCATGTGGAGAGCACAGTGGGGCATGGGCAGAGAGGACGTCGCCGGCAACTGGTGGCATTCATTTTATGCCGTTTTCTACCTCTTGTCTCTGGAAACTCGGGTGTTGGTGGCACTTATGAAAAGGAGCTGGTGGAGAAGCAGGATTTGGGCTCAGACACGCCCAGCCCGACCTGCTATGGGCTGGTGACCCACCGGCAGCCACACCCAGGTGTGAACGCCCACAGCGAGGGTCCACAGCTGATGCCCACAGAGACATCCCGCCCCTGAGTCTGTGAGGAGTCGATGGCGTGGAGTCAGACTCACACAGAAAGCTGAGGACACAAGACCATCCCTTTGGGCCCCTTCCCACTGTGGGAGCTTTTCTGTCTTCTCAATAAATCTTGCTTTCTCAACTTAAAGAAAAAGGAAGCGAAGGATGCAGCCATTAAACAGTCTCCGACACAGCCAGATGACAGCGGCCACCTCAGTGAGGACACCCAGGCCACAGGGACCACTGTAGCCCACCCCCAGTCTTGTTGACGACGTCCACGTGTGAAGGCCACCGGGATACCCTGTTTCAAGCCACAGAGCATCATCCTGTTTCTTCCTGTGGTTCTGTGGGACGGTCCACATGTCGCCCTCTGGAAGGGCGTCCCAGCGTGCTGGGCTCGTCCCCAGAGCGCACGGGGTCGGCTCTCCGCCTCAGGACCGTCCACGACAGAGTCCCTGTTCTTAACATGAGGAGGGCGACAGGCCCCTCACGAAGAATCAGCTCACTCCATCTTGGCAGGAAGCAGAGCTTTCTGAATGGAAATTTAATGATGTCCAGAAAAGAAAATAAGGAGCCACCCCCCAGCCTCCTCCCCCTGGAGCACAGAGCCCAGGAAGGTGCCCGGTTGCCTTGCCCCCAAAGGGGACCTGCCCGGTCGACTTCCCAAACACCTTTGTGGCTGGAAATGGCTCGTGAGGACCATGGGCTTCAGCTGGGGGGAAGCCTTTTAGTGGAGAGGGCAGAGCAGTGAGTCTCTCAGGCTTAGTAGGCCACATGGGGTCTCTTGTATGTTTTCCCTCTTCCCACCGCCCTTCCTCTCCTGCCCTCAGAGCGGGTCTTGCCAGCTGCCACAAAGCCGGCCTCTTCCAGTTGTGCTCACAGACGCCTGCTTGGGTGTTGACGTGGCAGAAAATGAGTCCGTTATGGAAGGCCGAGGTCAGCCAGCGACGACCCATGCTGGGCCGAGCCTGTCCTGCAGGTCCGTGGGCTGGGAGGGGGGTTCCACTCTGGGCTCGCGTGGCACCGACTCTCACGGAACACTCACGCGTGCGACGCGTCTCCTTCCCTCCCTGGAGGCCCTCGCACCAATGTTCACGGTGCTCCTACAGCGGGGTGCTCCTGAGATACAGGACTCTTAACCGGACCCTCACTTTTGATGCGATGTTGACTTAGTTTTCAGAGGAGGGGGTGCGTGGGAGGGTCTGCTCCATAAGTGACATGTGCAGGCGAGTTGGGCACGGAGGGGGCCCTTCCTCTCTGTGGGTGGGCGGGGGCCCCCGGGGGCGGTGTGTCCCTCTGCCCCTCCCAGACTTCACTGTGTGTCCGCAGAAGACCCCCTGGGCACCTGGACGTCTCAGGGGCTTCCGTGCCCTCTGTGCACCAGTGCCGGCTCTGCCTACTTTGGTGTGAGTTGAGTCTTGGCCCCGGCGAATGTCCCGGTTGAGGACTGCGCTCCCTGGGACCTGACCCCTCTCCGCGCAAAGGCCGGTCTCTGCTTCCTGGTGTTCAGCCCTGGGCCACCCTCCTCTTGTGTGGGGCTGCCACCCACAGGGAATGGGGCTCTCTCTGCCAGACCGGCTGGAACAGAACTGCAGGGGATGGGGGTCCCCTTGTGCCCAGCCTGTCCTCGTATTCACAGGCCCTTAATTAAAATGTGTGACTGGAACAGGTTTAAAAACGGAACAGTTGTGGCAGCTTCAGATGTGGAAAAAAGAAGTGCTTTGTTTTTTGATTTTTTTGAGTCTGGGTCTCATTCTGTCTCCCAGGCTGGAGTGCAGTGGCACGACCACAGCTCCTTGTAGCTTCGACCTCCTGGGCTCAGGCGATCTTCCTGCCTCAGCCTCTCGAGTAGCTGCCACCACGCCTGGCTGATGTTCTTATTTTTTGCAGAGACGAGCTCTCACTATGTTGCCCACTCTGGTCTTGAGCTCCTGGGCTCAAACGGGCCTCCCACCTCAGCCTCCCACAGTGCCAGGATGGCAGCTGTGAGCACCTGGCCCTGGAAAGGAAGTATTTCTGCAACTCCCGTCAAGTGTCCTGCTTCTTGATGACACCCCGTGTGGGTGCGGACGGGCCTCTGGTGAACGGGCGTGGGCTCTTTCCTCAAGCGATTTGCCCATGCCTGGAAGCCCAGAGTCACGACACGTCTGGGTGGTAAGTGGATGGGGAGGACGGCGAACTTATTACTTTGGGACCCTCAGTCCCATCGCCAATTCCAAACAAGCCTGGAGCCTGCGAGGTAGGTCGGGCTCCCGGGCCGGGCATGTCTTACCCCAGGCTGCAGAGTTGCGGCTTTTGGAGAAGTGGGGATACCAGTGGGGCAGCTGGCACGAGACAAGCAAGCGTGAAGCCCCTGGGGTCCCAGACAAGTTCCCAGGACTGCCTGCTCTGTCCCACGGGTTCATTTTTCACACCCCACGGGAAAAGGAGATTTTTCTCATGGGCTTTTCCCAAGACACCAGCCCAGCTTCCTGGAGGTCATCCTCCTGATGACATGGTATCGTGAGGAGAGCTCTGCGGTGGCCCTTTTCCTTATCCACTTACCTACTTTTTATGGCTGCGCCCTTTTAAAGGCTGAGTGTCCGTCAGAACTCTTGTGAGCAGGCCTGTCCTCTTTGGGCCCCCAATTATTTGGCGCCTCAGTAGGTTGCCGTCCTAGCAAGCAATGGGCAGTGAATCCAGAAGGTAAAAGCGAGCACTTCTCTACAAAAGCATCCACAGTGTCAGAGGCCAGTGCAGGAAATAAAACCGAAACCCCAAGCCAGAGCTGTCAGTCCTGGGTGAACGGCCGCCGTGGGTGCCGCATCTCTGCGCCCTCGGCCTGGGTCAGGGCCGCCTCCCCTGCCTGCGACTGGGCCTCGAGGGGTGTGGTGGCGCTCACTCCTGCAGTCCTGGGAATGGCAAGGAGAAGCCTCCCCCCTGACCCTGAGCACGGCCTGCCAGGGTGGGTGCTCACTCTGGAGTCCAGGCATCATTCTAGTGGTCCACGCGAGTGCGCGGTGAGCCCAGCTCAGCCTGGAGCCCAGAGAAGTGTGCCGCGTGCGCGCATGGACCTGTCAGGTAAAAAACTCATCAGCACGCTCTCATTTCCTTTGGTTAGTTTGTGTTGAAGTTCTTTTGGGGACTTGGGTGGCCGTTTTCCATGAACTCTCATGCTCTGTTGAAACCACCACAGTGGCAACAATCGCAGACTGGGGTCTCTCTACAGAGCACAGGGAGGGTCCCTGGCCCGAAATCATGGGGACATCAATCTTTTACCTTTGGGTCACTCTAGACTTGTTGTTAAGTCGGCAACACGTAGTTTCCGGCCATCTCTGACATCCAAGTTGTGTCTGATGCCACACGGGGTGTCTGGGTCCCCAGAACCCCCAGGTCCGGGTGGATTCTCCCACCACTTGGTCCTGACGGCTCACACGGCTGACAGCAGGCCGTGGCGATAACAGCGCATGGCGCTCCAGGAGAGAGCTTAGACAGCTCACGCCTGCCTGATTTGTTTTTCGAGAGGCTTCTTCCTACCAGCAGGGATGCTTCTTGGGAGACTTGACCCACCTTGGGGTGGGAGCCGTGAGGGCCTTGGCCAGGTGGCTGGTGCCCCCTGGTGGCCACATACAAACACGTCCTCCAGCTTACCTTCCAAGCACCACCTAACTTGTTACTTAAACCGAAAGAATTTGTCACTTGGTCATTTTGAATTCAGAGGGCACCCGTGCGGGTCTGCTCCCTGAATGTGGCGGGATGGCGTGGGTGGGCTTCCATCACTCAAGTGGCGACCTGGCACCCAGCAGGGGGCTTTCATCCCACCCCCGCTTTGGGAGTGCCCAGGGTCTGTTGTCCCCATCCTTAGGTCCGTGCGTGCCCAGGGCTTGGGTCTAGGCGTGGTGCTAGGTTTTCCGGTTTTGTACCAATCTGCTTAGAATGGTGGCCTCCGGCTGCATCCGCATTGCTGCCAAGGACATGATCCTGTCCTTCCGTGGCTGCTGGGGGTTCCGTGGCGCATGTGCCCCTGCCTCCGTCCTCCCGCCTTAAGCCGCCGTTCGGAGTCCGTGCCTTGGGTAAGCCAAGCTCCTGTGTGAAGCAGAAGGCTCCAGGCTCAGCCTGAGCTCAGGAAAGACTCCACGGGGACCGATGTGGGAACCTTGTGGCCAGTTGTGATTCGACATCTTTGGCCACAGAAGCAGTGTCTGTTCATCCGCTTGACGGAGGCTCTGCGCTGTGAGGTGCTCTGGATTCGTGGCCGGGGCAGGGAGCAGTCATAAAGCACGGAGCAGGCCTGTTCGCCTGAGGAGGCATTTTCTTCGTGGAAATGGACACGAGCGAACGATGCTCAGCCTATGAAGGGCCGACATGCAGGGACTAGTGGCACTTGCTGCGTCCCCTTGCTGCCCCTGCCCTTGGGCTGTTGTGGGAGAAGGAGTGACATGCAGGCCTTGCCTGCCAGGAGTTCTGCAGCGTGTGTGTGTGTTCATGTGCATGCGTTCATATGCTGTGTGTGCACTGGTTGCCATGTATATGTGCGTGCGTGCATCACACGTGCATCTGTTCATATGTGTGCACATATGCATGCCATGCATGTGCTCACTTGCACACGTGCACATGTGCACCTCATGTGTGTGTCATGTTCACCTGTGTGCATGGTGCCACATGCATGTTTATTTGCATGTGTGCACATGTGCACGCCTTATGTGGCTGTGTGTGCACTGTGTTCATGTGTATGCACATCATGTGCAGGTGTGTGCATGTGTGTGCTGGGTGTTCATGTACATGCATGCACATGTGTATGCCATGTATGTGCCTGTGTGTTGCACGCATGTGTGAAGGCCATGCATATGTGTTCGTAAGTGTGCCTGTGAGCGTGTGTTGGCAGGAGGGAGGGGTAGGACAGGGAGGGTGAGGCAACTTCACAGACAGTCCTCATGGAGCCCCTTGGCGGCAGCACCGGCAGGGTTCTGGGCTCAGGCAGAGGCGCTCAAGTCAGGACAGAAAAGTACCTCCTCTCAAGAAGGCGGAGGGCCTTGAGCTCTGTGGGTCCCATGTCCGAGGAACTGCGGCGAACTTCACAACGGGTCCACACCGTCTTCTACGACCACGAAACAGGAGGAAAGCCCCAGAGCTCCGGACAGACATGCACATGTGAGATGCTGGTGGCTCAGCGGGTGTTGGGGTGTCCACAGGCGTGCTACCTGTGGGGGCTGCTTCTGAGGCTGATTGCACAGCATGGCGGCACACAGCCCCGCGCTCGGGTGTGCACTTGTATTTGAAATCATGCTAATGAGAAAACGTCGGTGTGAGCTTTTCTGACTCCCCCCCCCAAAAATTTGGGAATGACAAAAAAAGCAAAACCTGTGATATCGATTGCTTACTAGCATTTCGAGAGTCCTATCGTGATTTGGTGTGCAACTTGATACATTGAAGATAATAGCAATGATTACTATGGCTCCTTCTACCTGGTTGCCCTGTGTGTGGTCTTTTTAAGTGTTCTCGTCTGTGCACCTGTTTTATTTCTTTTTTTTTTTTGAGTTGGAGTCTCACTCTGTCGCCCAGACTGGAGTGCAGTGGCTGCTCC
>NW_007253115.1:209594-229649 GCF_000164805.1 Carlito syrichta
CCCGTGGGCTCAGGCAATCCACTCACCTCAGTCTCCCAAAGTACTGGGATTACAGGCTGAGCCACCAACCCCAGCCACCTGTTTTATTTCTGCGATCATTTTTAATGGATGCCAGAATTGCTGAAAGACGCCGAGTCTGCTAAAGTTGCAAGGGCATTTTAAGTTGTGATGGCAACTTTTGCCAGATGATGACTTTTACCAAGTAGGACTGGATTCTGGGCGAACTTGTCGATTACATGCTGCGGGAGATTTTTCACACGTCAAGGGCAGAGCATGACTTTCCCCCTTGCTCGGTGTAAGGGGAGCATGTAGGCTGTGTTTCTAACGACAGAATATCGATGCGCCATGTGTTGGAGCTCACGGTCTTGGGACAGAACCTGGATGACATCTGGGTCATCCTTGGCGGGTCTTGTTTTGTGCAACCAAAGAGAAGACTTGAAGCCCAGATACCCAGTGTGGCATCAGGCACAGCTTGGATGTCAGAGATGGCCGGAAACTACGTGTTGCCGACTTAACAACAAGTGGGTCACACGTGGTCAGTGGAGACATTGGCGTCTGTTACCATGGAGCTTCAGGACTAGAGACGACAGCACCGACCTTTGGCCTCACGTCACTGACCACCACCCAGAGGCTTCTAGGTTCAGACACCTTAGCTCAAAATACAGATTTAGATGAGGTGAGTGGATTGCCCGAGCCCGCGGGTTCGAGACCCGCCTGGGCAGCGAGACCTCATCTCTACAATAAATCAAAAAATCAACTGGGCGTGGTAGCGCGCGCCTGTCATTCCAGCTACGCGGAAGGCTGAGGCGGAAGGATCGCCGGAGCCCAGCAGCGGGAGCGGCCACTGCATTCCAGTCTGGGCAACTGAGTGAGTCTCCAACTCAAAAAAAAAAAAAGAAAAGAAAAAAAGAAAAAAAAAATACAGATTTAGAAATACAATATTTTTTGCTCTAAAATTTACTTTTTCTGATACTCATGGAACCACCCAGCTTTCTTGTAATTAGTGTTAGTATGCTAAATCATTTCCCATTCTTTTAGCTTATCTGTGCCTTTTATTTTCCCTCTGTTTCTTGTTTTAAGCAATTCAATTATGTTTAAAACAGGCATAGCTTCCTCCATGTTTCTTGCGCTTAAAGTTGATTGGGATGCTTGAATTTGTGAGTAGAGTTTCCATAAAATGTGGCGATATCTCAGTCATTATTTACTCAAAACATTTTTCTCTGTGTATCCTTCGATATCTCGTGGGACTCTAGTTACACATGTATTAGCTCATTTGTAGTTGTCCCACAGTTCATTGATTCTTTGGGATTTTTAAAAGACTTTCCTTGTCTCATGGTGGATAGTTTCTATTGCTACATCTTCAAATTCACTAATCTTTTCTTCTGCGGTGTCTAATCTGTTAGTCCCATTTGGTATATTTTTTCATTTCAAACATTGTAGTTTTTAATCTCCAGAAGTTTGAGCTAGGACCTTTAATTTTAGAATTTAGACTAATTTTAGAACATACAGGGTAGAGTTACAGCAACTTTAAAAATATCTCTTGTCTGTAAATGTTCTCATTTGCGTTGGGTCTGGTTTGGTTTCAATTGATTGGTCTTTCCCCCCATTATGGTCATATTTTATAGCTCTTTGTATGACTGGTGATTTTGATTGAAAGCCCAGCATTTTGAACTTCACCTTATTGGAGTCTAGATATTTTTATATCCCTGTAAATGTTCTTGAGCTTTGTTCTGGGCACAGTTAAATTACTTGAAAGCAGTTTAGTCTTTTCAGATGTTGTTTTTAAGGTCTTAGGACTAAACCACTGTTTCATCTAGTGCTAATTTTGTCCCTTATTGAGGAAACACTTTTCTGTAAATTCTACCCTACTTTCTGTGATTTCTCTCTTTTTTTAAAAATTCTCTTCCTCCTTTTCCTCCTTCCTTTTGCAATTGATTTGTGAAAGAAGTTGGGCCATTTGTCTCACAGAGTTTCTCATAGTTTGTATTTTCTGATTGTGTTTTCATAGTGTCAGTGAATATATTTTTCTCTTAATTTCCAGTGGCGATTATATAGAGAGACTCTGCCAGATGTAGACTTGATGTTTTGGCTAGAACACTTCATAGGCAGTGTCATGTGCCTCCACTGGAGCACATAATACATGGTCTCTATTTTTATGATGGCAGCAGACACTAATAATTGTTGTCTAGATTCATTAATTCACAAGGCAATGCAAAACAACAGCTTTTAAATTCAACTGTACCTTATTTATTTGTGAGCTGGGGCCATTCTATGAACAGCAGCTACTCCCTGCTATTTGCTGCTCTGAGAAACTCATTAGGTAAGAAAGGCAGGGTAAATGCCTACCTCTTTTCCTTTGCCCACCAACTTTTGATGAAAAGGGTGGGTTTTCGATTGTCCTCCCATGATGACCTGTGCACGGTTCATTTTGTTGTGCTTGTCTCTCAGTTTCACTGTCAATCCAGGTACTTAGATTCTTTCTTATTTTTGTGGCACTTTTCTGATTTCTCTAAGACACCTGCCTTCTGGGTTCTTTGCAAATCCATCAAGACAAACATCTTCTTGAGCTACTCTTAAGATGCAACGGGAACCGAGTGTGGTGGCTGTTGCCCGAATCCCAGCACTTGGAGACTTTCAGGTGGAAGGACCACTTGTGCCCAGGAGTTTGAGACCAGCCTGGGCAACATAGTGAGATCTCACCTTGAAAAAAGAAAGAAAGAAGGAAGGAAGGAAGGAAGGAAGGAAGGAAGGAAGGAAGGAAGGAAAGAAGGAAAGGAAGGAAGGAAAAAAGAAAATTAGCTGGGTATGGTGGTGTGCGCCTGTAGTCCCAGCTACTTAGGAGGTTGAGACAGAAGGATTGCCTGAGCCCAGGCAGTTGAGGCTGCGGTGACGGCTTCCACACTTCAGCCTTGGTGACAGAGTGAGATTCTGACTCTAAAAAAAAAAAAAAAGACACAACATGATGACAATTATGGTGATAGACTCTCAGGTCTGGAATCTCCAGTGTATTTGAACTTCATCTCATTGTTTCCAGTAACATTCTAAGCATTTTGCAGTATCTAATAAAATACTACATTTTCCAGTTAGTTTGATTGGGGTAATTCAGATGGCATACCTTTAAAAAAAATAAGTTATGCATAATGTAAACTTCTTTATGATTATATTATTTTCTAGCCATGGTATTTGAAAAGTTGGCCTATGTATATGTAAAAAAACACTTTAGAGAGTCTTCTAGAACTCAAATACTCTCAGACTTGAAAGATAATTTAGAAGTTGCCTGGTTGGATACATAAAACCAATTGGCCTAATTGCTAGTGATCAAATTTGAAGCTGAAAAAAAAACTTTTTTCATTTCTTTTCAAAATTTCACCATCTACTTTAATTAATATTTTGAGATGATACAAACTGCTTCTCAAATAGCCTACAGGAAATGAAAACACAAATATTCTGTTTGCCAAGACTTATCAGACTCCAAAAAATGGCATGAAACCAACATGAAGAAATGTGTCTCTATAATTACCAATTGCTTTTCCAGCTCTCAAAATGTTGATTTTAATCTTGGCAAATGTATCTTTCGATTATGTTAAAGAATCTTTTTGCTAGCACATTACATATTCATATATACATATATGTAAATGACAGAGTTGACGCAGGCTAACTTCATTTCCCCCTTCCCTAGAAACCGCAAAACAAACACGCAGCATTGGATTATCACCAGCAGTATCCCAGAACTCAAATATGAAGGCGAGTGAGTTCCCAGTAACAGAGAAGTGAAAAAACTTCAGGCAGAGGGTCAGAGAATTGGCCCTTGCGTCCATGGTGTCCATTCCCTAATCCTCCAGGCACTCCACATGGGAAACTTCTTCCCGGACTCACAGTTACCGCACTGGGAAGAGTAAGCTCAAGATGGAAGGCCAGCTTCCCGCCGTCTTGGGTTCCCCAACAGGAGACCCGGCCCTGCCTCCACCCACTGGAAGCATCCTGAGGGCTTCAAGGGAGAAGATTCCTGAGGACGCCCGAGGCCAAGGGGGGAGCCGGACCACTGTCCACGGCCCGGGACACTCTGCTCTGTGTCTCGGCCAAAGGGGATGCCAAATCAGAGCGGCTGCTCAGCATCCCCACGCTGCAGGAGGCACGCCCCCAGGTCCCCCGGGCACCGACCCTGGCTAGCCGCTCCCCCCTTGGGGACCTCCCCCCCTCGTGAGGGGCAGGGCTTCGAACGTTCGCTGAGCGGAGGCAGATCTGGGCTTAAACTGCCATCTAGTGCCAAAAAGGAGGCAGTAACCTGGCAAAAACCATAGTCAACAGGTAAATTGCAAAGGAGTCTGTCTCTGAGCAGACATATCCAATAAAAAACAAAGAAATCCAGACAGAGGATACTGGAATAGGTAACAAACCCTTCAGTGAAAAGATACAGGTGTATAGCCACAAAAACCCACAGTAAAAGGGGAACTGTGACCTCCCCAGTCGGACAAAGCAAGGAGCCAGTGACTGACCTTATAAAGATGGTGATAGGTGAGCTCATTGATCAAGAGTTCAAAATAGCAAATTTAAGAAAACTCAGTGAACTCTCAAATAACACAGAACTCGAATTCAAAAGTGTATCAGAGAAATTAAAAAACAAATTAAAATAATCTAAACACTAAGTAGAAATCTCGGAACTGAGAAATACATTTACTGAACTAAAAACTTTATTAGAGCCCATCAGCAGCAGAATGGATCAGGCAGAAGAGGGAACTGGTGAGCCGAAAGACAGGGTATTGGAAAACACATAGTCGGGGAGGAAAAAAGAAAAATGAATCCTAAGCAAATGAAGAAGGGCTACAAGATGTAGAAAATTACCCCAAAAGACCAAGTCTAAGAATTACTGGTGTTCATGAGCAAGAGGTAGAAAGATTTTCCAAGAAGTAGAAAGAGAAAACTTTTCAAAACTTGATAAAGATATACATATCCAGGTACAAGAAGGTCAAAGATCACTACACAGATAACCCTAACAGGACTACCTCAAGGTACATAATAATCAAACTCTCACAGGTCAAGGTCAGAGAAACAATCCTAAAACCAGCAAGAGACGAGAAGCAAATGACATATAAACAAGCTTCTATTTGTCTGGCAACAGATTTCTCAACAGAAGCCATCCAGGCTAGGAGGGAGCGGGATGGCACATTCAAGTGTGGAAAGAAAAAACTTGCAACTGGGAATACTGCACCGAGCAACGTTATCTATCATTTGGCCACGAGGGAGACAAGCAGAAGCTGAAGGAATCCATCCTCACATCTGTCCTACAAAAAGTGCTAAAAAGAGTTCTTCAGTCTGGAAGAAAAGAAATCTCTAACATACAAAAAGAAAACAATTGATGGTATAAACCCACTGGCAAAAGTAAGTACCCAGACAAATTCAGATTCTCCTAACACCATAATTGTGATATGTAATTCATTCGTAACTCTAGCGTGAAAACTAAAAGACACACTATGAAAAACAATAGTGTCTACAACAACCTGTTAAGACATAGGCATATAAAAATACAGAAATTGAGACAGCAAAAAGTCAAAATAGGAGGAGGAGGAAGAGTAGAGTAAAAAATGTTGAGTTTTTCCTCTATTTGCTTGTTTCTATTTTTTGTGATAAAAGACATCACCTGTTTAATATAACTTATAAAATACATCACTTTGTAATAACATTTTTATAAACTTTTGAATAATTTTGAAAATAAAATTTTTATAAAATTTAATATAACTTATAAAATAAAATTTTTTCATAAGCCTCATGGTAATCATCAAGCAAAACCTACAATAAATAACTAAAAATTAAAAGCAACAAATCCAAACATACTACCAGAGAAAATCACTTAACCACAAAAGAAGACAGTAAGAAAGAAGAAAGGAAGACAGACGTTGAAAACAGCCAGTGAACAAATCACAAGATGGCAGAAGTAAGTCTCTACTGATCAGGAATAGCACTGAATGCAAACAGACTAGATTTTCCAGTGAAAAGACATAGAGTCGCTGAGTGGGTAAGGGAAGAAACAGTACTCCACTGCATGCTGCCCATAGGAAACTCACTTCACCTATGAAGACACACAGGCTGAAAGTGAAGGGATGGGAAAGGATATTCCGTGAAAATAGAAACCAAAGGCCAGGCTCAGTGACTCAAGCCTGTCACCCTAGCCCTTTGGGAGGCCAAGGAGGAGATTGCCTAAGCCCACAGGTTGGAGACCAGCCCGGGCAACATGGCGAGACCTAATTAGCCAGGCGTGGTGGCACATGCCTGTGGTTCCAGCTACTTGGAAGGCTGAGGTGGAAGGGCCCAGCAGGTGGAGGCTGCGGTGGCCATGAGTGTGCCCCTGCCCTCCAGCCTGGGTGACAGAGAGACTGTGACTCAAACAAAAAGAAAATGGAAGCCCAAAAAGAGCAGGAGTAGTCACACTCTCATCAGATAAAGCAGAACACAGGTCAAAGGCTGCAAAAAGAGAAAAAGAGGAAAAGGAGGCTACTTATAACGACAGGGGTGTCAATTCAGCCCCAAGATATAACAATTGTAAATATGCACCCCACATAGGTGCGCCCAAGGAGGTAAAGCAGACGCCAGTAGATCTAAAGGGAGAGACAGACACAACAACTGGGGACGTCAACACCCCACTCGGTCATGGGCAGATCATCCCGACAGAAAATGAGCAGAGAAGCTTCGAAGTTAAACCACACACCAGACCACATGGGCCTTGGTGACTCTTACAGAGGAATTCGTTGCCAGAAGGTCACTCCCTCACCTTCCAGTCACAGAGCTTTGCGCGTGGCCGATGTAGCTTGAGTTGCAATGTGTCCATTTGCATTTTTTGTTGTTTTTATTGCCTGGTGTCTGCTTTCCCAACGAAACAGCAAACTCCACGAGGAAATGAATGTGCTGCTTACTGGCCAGTGCGTCTCCAGGACCCAGTGCCTGTCACCTGCCCGTAAGTCTGTTGGGTGGGGGAGAGTGTTGGTGACGCCACCAACGTGTGGCCTGTCCTTGCTGTTGGTTTCCTAGATTCCCTGTGCTTCCTCGGCTGAAGAGATGAAGTCTATTACCAGGATGAAAAGAGTATTTTATGGGGTAAGAGCTCCAAATCCTTATTTCTGAATGTTTTGTTGTTTAAAATAGGAAACATTTCGGCTACGGGATCTGTCCTTTGCCTGCAGATTGGAAACAGAGGCCTCTCCAAGGCTGTCAGCGACTGGGCATTCTTCTCTCCTGGCTGAAAATGTTCCCGGACAGCATATTCAGTAGACAAGAAGCCAAGCAGAGGGGTGTGCTGGTGATTCTGCACCCCCCTGGAGACAGCTTCTCACTATTTCTTTTTTTTTTAAAAAATGTGTGCATAATATTGACAGCAAGTGAGTGTTTCAGAAGAGACCAGTCTTGAATTCAAGAGGGCCTGAATGCATAAAGTTTTGGAGACATTTTCTGTGTTTTCAACGAGTGTTTCCGTCCTGATCACGTGTGTTATTTTCAAGGACATTGTATGAATTTGACCTAAAGGTGTGTGAACTGAATTGACTCGTGTAATATTTGTGGAGGAAAAATGACAGATTTCTGGGACCTGGTGTAAAGTAATTGGGACGTGAATGGATGATGTGCATATGATTGTCTTCTTAAGGGTTTGTTGATTATTAAATGTGCTCGGTGGGAATTCAGCTCTTCACAGATGTCGATTTGATTTGGTGCACCGTGCTTCTTCCTAGATGAGCCTTTCATGAAAGCAGGCTAGAACGCCCCTGAGTGCAAGATCAAACCGACCGACATGCAAGCCCATTAGTAGTTTGGAGTGATTGACCAGGGATGCTTTCCACAGACAACCTAGGCCACAGAGACCACACATAATCACGCGGCCGTGGTGCTGAGTCTTGACGACGCTTCTTCTGGTGTGTCCAGTTAGGAAAGTTGGCAGAAGCCACCTAACAGTCTAAACGCAGGTCAGGCCACCTTCCGTCTGTGCCTGGACAGCCCTTCTGCCAAACGAGAAGCTGGCCCAACGCTCGCTTACGCTCAGGGCCTGTGCTCATGGCTGCCGGCACACGGTGTAGAAGATGCCAGTGGCTCTGACCACATGGCTTGGGCAGCCGAGGATTTGGCCAAGTGGCGTCCACAGGGTGTGGGCTGTGCCCTGCTGGGCCGTGACCACACCATGGCGGATGCCCTGTGAGGGGGCGGGCGGGCATCCCTGCGGCCTCCAGGCACCCTCCCACCATCGCGTCCGCTGCCTGGGTCTCAGTCACGTGGCTGACTGAGACTGTCAGGCTGTCCCCAGAATGGCCCCTGAGGGGCCTCTGTCCCAAATCACTCCCCGCCTCCCACACACACTGTGCTTCCCGCCTGATGTCCACTGGGACTCGTGTCCAGGCTCGGCCACAGACGGAAAGGCCTGTGGGCAGCAGGACCCTCTGTGTCTCTCCTGGTGAGCGTAGACCCTGTGGGCTCTCGGCAGCCCCGGCTTCCTGCGGTCCCGTGGCGTCCCCAGCGGGTGGCCTGCCCGGAACACTGGCCCATCCCAGACCCGCTCCGATCCCTGCCCCACTTTCTCTCCACCCAGCCCCCGCCTGTTTGTGGATGGACTGTCTGCACTGCTGGCTCTGAGGGGCAGGGCTGGCCTGTTCTCTGCAGGGCCCGGCACCCGGAGCAGTGCCTGAGTCTGAGGAACGAAGGTGACGTCTCCCCCCAGGGATAGCTCTGCTGTGATGTGCAGAACAACAGACTCAAACCAACACGTCCTTTACTTGGCGCGAATGAAGAGGAGAATGGATGTGTGACTCTAACAATAGACCCCTCAGCCAAAAGCACGCTCACCCTCAGCAAGCCGGCACGCCCTTGTGGACTTGCAGGCAGGCCCCGGTGGTGTCTCACACATCAGGCAACGCTGCATTCTAATGAGTTTCCACCGCCTCCTTCTGCCCAGGCTCAGCCCCGTGCCTGGGGCCAGATCACCCACCCAGCCATGGTGGGCAGGGTTCTAGCTGGTTTCGGGCACCCGTCACTGTTTCCGAGATGAGGGACAAAGCTCATGGGCCTGTCAGTCGTTCCGTGATTCCGGTGACCGGGGCTCTCGGCAGGGGTGCAGGGACACGCTGGTCATGCGGAGCGTTTTCGGACGAAGAGCGGGCCTTCACCAGGGTGGCGCCCGGATCATCATGCCTGGAGCCACTGAGGCCAGCCACAGCCTCCGTGGCTCAGGACAAGGCCGGTGCGTCCTCTAAGATCTGGCACGCCAGGGCATGTCACTCCAGGGGCCAGAGACGGCAGAGAAGTCCCCCTCCAGGAAACTCTCCCATGAAAAGGAATCACGATGAAGCCAAAACCCACCGAGAACCCACAGGATCCAGGCGCTGTGCTCAGGCTGAGGGCACAGCCATGCACAGGGTCTTGCTGTCAGGGCCTGGCAGTAGATAAGTGTCCTAGGAAAACCACCCCGCAGCTGTCCAGCGTGGGGCGTGCCGTCTGCCCCAAGCCTGCTCTTCACAAGGGGCGTAGCAGGAAGTAGGCGGGGAAAAGCCCTGTATCTCAGGCTCTGTTCTCAGGGGGAGCATATTGGGAGGGCAGGGGCGGGGCTGAGAGTCTTTGAATGGCAGCGGGAGCATGGGTGCCGGAGCCAGAAGGCCAGGGTGCAAGTCCCCATGGCCAGCAGCTCTCGGGCTGGGCTTCAGCCCCTTCTTCTGTAAAACGGGCGCACTAGGGGTGTTATCGTGCGACTCGCTTCGGTTAGTAGCTGTCAAGTGGCTACAGCATCACCCAGCACGTGCCATGGAAAGATTTTTACCGAAAAAAGTGGACAGGAGGGTGCCACTTGTGTGCCACGCAGAAGGCACAACTGTGCTTGCCGGCAGGGCCGCACCAGTGGCGTCCAGCCTCCCTCCATCCCGAGGGAGTCCAGGCCTCCCCCAGTTCCGTGGGCTAGAGTCCATTTATACTCAACTCCGATGCTTGTAGACGTCCCTGGTGAGAGGGAATCAGAAGACCCGGAGTCAGAGCTCAGAGGGCATTGGTGGGAGGGTGTCCTGAGGGGAGTTCATGAGATCACACGACACCCTGGCAGCCAGGCCGGAGAGAGGGTGTTGAAGGTGATATCACTGGGTGCAGAGCTTTGAGAGACACCCATGCTCAGGACCAGATGGGGACCCTCCGTGCAATCCTGAGAGCGGTCCCTGAAATGCGCCCTGAGGCCCTTGCTGGCTGCAGCCTGGGCAGCCCTGCTGCGGCTGATGGTGCCTGTGTGCTGATGGACAGCGGGGAGCCACTGAAGGTCCACAGGTGAGGGAGGCGGAGGTGGTGAGGCATGGCTGCGAGCACAGAAGCACCTCTCCCCCAGCGGCAGATTGCGTAGATGATGGGGTCCCCTGAGGTTGTCGATCTAGTCTAGGTGTTGCACCCCAAATCTCCTGTTGAAACATGGTCCCCAGTATAGAAGGTGGGCCTGGCGGGGTGTTGAGCCATGGGAGCGGGTCCCACCCTGTGCGCCTAAGTTAACTCCAGAGCTGGCTGTCTAAGAGCCCGGCAGCTCCCCTCTCTCTTGATCTAGCTCTCGCCCTGTGACACGCCTGCTCCCGCTCCACCTTCTACCCCGACAGGAGCTTCATGAGGCCTCCCCAGAAGCAGACACCGGCACCACACTTCTTGTTTGGCCTACAGAATCGTGAGGCTCTTTTCTTCTTCAATGACCCAGCCTCAGGTATTTCTAGCAATGTCAGCTGGACTAACACAATTATAGCATTCATCATCTGAGAGCATCTTTCCCGTGTTTAGAGTATCTCAGACGCTGACTGTCAGGTCACGGTTGCCTGTGGTCTTCCAAGCAGTCACATGCTGTGTCGGTGTGCAGCCCGGGACGACAGGCTACCCCTACAGCCTGGGTGTGCCGTGGGTGGGACCTCCCCCGTGCGTGCGGGTCTCCTGTGACGCTCACACCACAATGAAGTTGCCTGGCGATGCTTTTTCCAGAAGGCATTCCCATCAATCAGCAAGGCAGGGCTGCATTTTCACTCGGAAGACCCTCCCCGGTTCTCCCGACGAGGAGGGAGCTAGCCAGGGGGACCTGGTGTGGCCAGCAGGGATCTTCGGAGAGGCAGCTCCCGGCTGGGAGCCGGGGCATTTCTGGAAGGTGCAGGCGGCATGCTCTCGCGGCCGCCCACACGTGCTCCCAGGCCCCACTGTCCCTCCCGTCCTCTTCTGACGGCAGAAGCCATTGTCTCGGGCCAAGTGGCCTTGCTTCCCGGCCCTGCTGGGGGCCCACATCTAGACCCAGAGCAGGCCGGGCTGTGAGAGGCCTCCTGGCCCCAGGACACCCCCGGGACATCGTCCTTGTCCCAAGGAGGACGACAGAGGAACTTCTAGGGAGAACTCAGAATCCTGGCAGTCGTGTCTGGGCCCCGACCCCATGTCTGGGAGCTGAGACCCCGGCTGTGTCGTTGGGATCTGGCTGCAAGCAGCAGGAGAGTCCGTCCACATCGGCCTGGAACAAGGAAGAAGATGGACTGTGTCGCCCGACCAGGCAGGGGTGATTAGCTGGTGCAGTCTTGTCTAGATCAGCGCCGCCCCTTGCGATCCTCTGAACTTGGCCTCCCTCTTCTGGCCTCATCATCTATCCACACGTTGTGGCCGGCCTCAGCCTCTGAGCAGAATGCACACGCTTTGACATGTCTGGACACTTCTGGGTGGATCCCGTGGCCAGGTGTGTCCACGAGCGCCGTGAGGCCTCAGCCACATGACAGGGCACTGACCACCTTGCTTTTTTTCTGTTCTGTTGCGCTGGTTTTCCAGGTGATCTGATGCTTGTGTTAGCTGGTGGGGGCCTGTTTCCCATGGGAAGAATGAAAGCCAAGCTTTGTCTCCCGTGCCTATGACCACGGCTGGCGTGGAGGGCCATCGGGGGATGGGATGCGTGGCAGTCACGTGAGGAGAGGTGACACTGGAGGGTGGGCAGAGAGGAGGGCCGTGTGGGGACGCCAGCTGTACACAGAAGAGCAGGGCTGGGTGGGGGACGCAGGTGAGCTCGGTGAGGGTTCCCGCCAGAGAGATCTCACACGTTGAGATTGCCTCTCACCTGCTGAGGACAGAGGCCCGGAGGGAGCGTGCAGGGTGTGTGCTGTGTGCGCTCTCTTAATGTGCTGGGAGACACACTGGCTTCCCTCTCACCTTAAGCAGCAAAGCAAAGCAGTGCCAACCCTCGTCTTGTTTTCCTCGAGTGACATCGAGTCAGGAAGAAGTCTCATCTGCTCTGTCTCTACCTCGTCTCAAGGTTACCCCTTGTGTGAACTGGCATTTCCCAAACTGCTTCCTGTGAAGCAAAGACATGACGTTACTAAGTGTCTATGACGCTAACATGTTCTTAGAACAAATAAACTTCTGAAAACGCAGGTTAAGCACAGTTAAAGGGTTCTTTTCATGGAAGACTTCTCTGCCCTTAATATTCTATTGTGTGCCGTAATCCCCCATGTCAGAAGTATGGTTTGCACCATTTTCTCAAACCTGTTAGATAAGAACACACTTTGTGAGTTTAAGCCAAGGTGGTTGTGAGCGTGGAGGGGAAGGGCTGGACCTTCCGTGGGCCTGGGGACGCTGGCCTCGGGCTCAGCTGCTCCTTCCACGGGACGGGCGTACTCTCCGCGGGTGGTGCCCTGCTGGGGCCGAGGCTCTGTGCTCCCAGGGCGACCATGTGCTCTGGACATGGTGTCCACTTTGGGGCCCATTGTGCCTCTCAGCACGCTGGAACTTTCAGGACTTGCTGCCTGGTTTTTCGTTCAGAAAACGTATTCGCTCCATATGTGGAAGAATCATTTGGGGAATTGAGAACGTAGCTTTCCACAGTTAGGAAGCCGCTTCTGCCATGTGTGAAGAAAACTCCCGAGAGAAAGTGAGGCCCTTGGGTGATGCAGGTAAGCGTGGTGCATCCTGGTTACAGACGGCACCTATGACACGGCCACCATGTGATGTTACTGCACAACCTTCCCTAGCCTCGGCTTCTCTGCCCACGTCAGTCACAGACACAAAATCGGCCATGCCGGCGCAATTCCTGCCCTAGCCATGACAAGGACCCTTCAGACCTAGGAACAAGATCGCCTGGTCTGTGAGCCCTTTCTGACCCCTTTCTAAAGAGCAAACTGCCCCTGCCCGGCTGGCCCGCCCACCCTGCCCCGCCCTGTGAGCTCCTGGTGATGCCATCAGCATCTGTTATCTTTCAGTTTTCCTTCTTTATCTGTGAATATCTGATTCCCCACCCCCCAGAGTGGTATTTCCACCTGTTTAATGTTCAGAACAGCCCGAGACAAATAAGTAAAACAACTCTTTGTTGACTAAATGAATGAAAACACAATGTGGTGTGATTCGTGGAAACAGCAGGAAAGCTGTGTCAGAACAAACCAGCGGCGCTGGAAGCAGTCTCTAGAAAATTGGGCACATCGTGGATGCTCAGGACGTGCTTCTACCTGTCTCTGGTCACACTGGGAAGTTACTGGAAAAGGAAGACCTGCTGTGGCCACAGGAGCCGCAGAGACAATGGACAGCAGAGGGGCCGAGGAACAGGCGGGATTCAGTGGAGGTGAAAGGCCAAGGGGGTGTCACAGAGGAAGGGGGGCAGGACCCGGCTCATCTTGGCCTGGTCTTCGGGACGTGTGCACATCAGAGGCGGAGAGAGCTGGGTTGCAGACTCACCTAGGGCGTGCAGTCTGGACGGCGGGTGAAGGCCTGAGGAAACTTGCGGGGTGGTGGCCAACACACTGGAAACACCCGAGCCGTCATATGGGCTGTTTTGAGGATGGGCACAGCCATGCGCCCGGCGTGCTCTGAGCCGTTTGCCCCGTGGCGGCCGACACCTGCGTCGCGGCCCAACTGGGGACCATCTGGCCACAGCTGTGCAAGGCGGTGCGCCTGGCTGGGCAGCCTCAGCCACACGTCTCTGAAGACCGCACAGCATGGCAGAACTGAGCAGCTGTGGGGACGAAGAAAGGCCACGCGTGGGTCAGCTCCGTGGAGAAACAGGCCTGACGTGTGCTTCGAGAACAGACACTGCCGAAATATAGAAGGCTATACGCTCAACCTTTCCAGGATCGAAGTCGGACTCTAGGAAGAAAGATAACTCTATTCTGGAACGAACAAACACACTCTGTGCCTCAT
This sequence comes from Carlito syrichta, assembly GCF_000164805.1. Taxonomy (NCBI): domain Eukaryota; kingdom Metazoa; phylum Chordata; class Mammalia; order Primates; family Tarsiidae; genus Carlito; species Carlito syrichta. The sequence goes on from NW_007253115.1 coordinate 223,731, forward strand.
CTAGAAGCTGCTGCGTGGCCTCTGTGAGGGACTGAAAGAGGCAGGCAGCGTCCACAAGGCTCACAGCTGCCGAGAATGTGGAGAAAAGGCAGCCCACGCCAGCCCTCACAGCCATCTCTTGCCACCAGGTGCCTGTGAGAGTCCCGTTCCTCCAAGCAGCTCCTGATGTGAGAGTCCTCGCCACACCCTCCAGGCTGCTGATGCCTCTTCTGGTCCCAAGAAGCCTGTGGAACACTCTCTGCATGGAGCAAGTGCCACTGCGCTCACCCGTCCAGGCAACGCGCCGGCCCTGCTGCGTTCTGGCTCCGGTCTCCGAGTCGGCAGCTCAGGGCCCAGCAGGCACAGCCCCGTGAGCCCTCATGTATCTCACAGAAAGGCTGGCAGAGACGCAGCCAGGGGACCTGGCCATTCCTGGGCCCTTCGTGGTCAGATGACAGGGTTCACTCCCAGTGCAGGAAAGCAGTGACGAGGCAGCAAACGGAGCCAGACACACTTAGTCTCCACCTCAGCTCTCTCTGGAAGCTGCAGGGATGCTGGACTCGGGGGCCAGGGCGAGTGTCGTCGCTGAGGCCAGCTCCAGGGAGGGCTTCTGCCGTGTCCTTGGACACGGCTGTGATGTGGGCCAGCAGGAGGAGCAGGCGGGTTTGGGGTAGAGGTGAAGGGATGCGGGATGATTGAGCAGGAGTCTCACTCTGTCACCCAGGCTGGAGTGCAGTGTCACGCTCATGGCCACCGCAGCCTCGGCCTGCTGGGTTCAGGTGATCCTTTTGCCTCAGCCTTCCAAGTAGCCGGAACTACAGGTGCATGCCACCACACCTGGCTAATTTTTTAATTTACTGTAGAGCTGAGATCTCACCATGTTGCCCCAAGCTGGTCTCGAACCCCTGAGCTCAGGCAATCCTCTTGCCTCTACCTCCCAAAGTGTGGATTACAGGCATGAGCCACCGTACCAGGCTTAACAACAAAACCATTACATTTGCAGACTCAGGGTGAGGATAGTGTGACAAAGGATATGAAAATTGCCTGGAACATAGCAAGCTGTTCACGGTGGATGTTTGAACTGGATCTTGAAGGATGAATAGGAGTTTGCAGGTAGAGAAAGGAGGAGGGTGCATAGACAGGAGAAAGTAACGGTCGTACACAATGTAGGTGACCTGGGAGACCATGGCACTCTTGAAATGCTCTGTGGCCAGTGATGGCAGGAGCCCAGAGAGACAGGAGCATGGCATAAGGGAGATGAGGCTGGAAATGTGGGTTGGATTCAGTTCATGAGGAGACTGTAGCCCCACAAGACTTCGGACGGTGGGGTGAAATAGAAAGGATTTCCGGCAGTGCCGCAGGAGGAGAAACTACCGGGGTGCTCGGAGTGAGTCACATCTGGGTTTTATTTACTTATTTATTTTTTGAGTTGGAGTCTCACTCTGTCACCCGATTTGGCTTGGGGTACGGGGTCAAGGAAGGACTTGGGGCCTTGCAGAAACAGCCCAGGCCGCTGAGTAGGTGACGTCATCACATAGCAAGAATAGCGGATACTTAGAAGACTTTTCTCACATGTACATCACGGCTCCCGCACTCACATACACGACTTCACTGAATCCTCGCCACAGCCCTCAAGACAGGTGCTGGGGCCCACCTCCCTCCTGGACAGGGGAAGGAAGGGACAGGCGACCCTCGCTGCTGGGTGGCGGCTTACGTGGAAGCATCCCTGGCTTATGGCTCTGGGGCCTGTGGCTAACCCAGGACAGCGTCCTGTCCTCCTCACTTCTCCAGGTGGTTGAACACCGGAGAATGAACTGGCTTGGAGGGAGAAACGCCGTTTCTGGTTATGACATACATTGTGAGCTGCATTGCGTGGAAATGTCATGTATGCGGCTGGATGTGTCCGTGGGCTTTGGGGAGCAGGTGGAGCCTGGCTGCACTGAAGCCAGGTGTTGAGTTAGCCATGCCCGGCGCGAAAGAGCTCGGGAGAGCAGAAGAGGCCGGAGACTGGCCTGGCGCCCCGGCGTGCAGTGTCCAGACAGAAAAGCAGCTCGCTCGCAAAACCCAGGAGCAGCCTCTCTGTGAGGCAGGAAGAGTCCGGCAGAGAGTGGAGGCCAGTGCTGAGGCACGGGCCTGTCAGCTCAGCTCTCAGCCAGACTCTGTCCTCATGGTGGCGAGATGGCGGCCATAGTTCCAGTCTGTGCCTGACCAAGTTGAAGTTCATGGAAAATGGAGAGATGCTTCCTGGGGCTCAGGACAAATCCTGGACTCACCTTTGGGCCTTCATGGTCCGAGGCCCGGTCCTAACCCTGCCGCAGCCACTGTTGGGAGAAGCTCCCAGGCTGGGTCTGTTCGTGCATGTGGAAAGCTGGGACCTGCCATCTGCGGCACGAGGGGCCCTGCAGGAAAGTGTCACCAGCAGCTTGAAACCACCGTGACTAAAAAGTTCCAGAGGGCCCAGACTTCTGGGAAGAGGATGCTCTCTCACAAGCTCCAAGACACCTCAAAAGGTCGTCTTATGCAAAAGTGGGTGACGCCGTGGCTGCCCCTCCCGGGCCCGACACGCCTTCTCATGGAAGCCGCTTCACACCTGCTCTAGGGTGACACAGACTCATGGGACAAGGTGAGCGGAAAACAGAGACTCACCAGGGCTGCGTGGGGCCTGCCGCCTTGAAGCAGCCCTGCTTGGGGATGTGCAACCACTGGCCGGGAGCCTCCCCTCTCCCTGGGAGCCTCCGTCCTGTCTGAGGGCCAAGGTCCTCGCCCGGGGCCTCGCCATTTCCTCCTTGTCTCACTCACCACCCCCTTGGGACTCACCCAGCAGAGGTTTGCTGAGCACCTGCTTGGGGGTGACACTGCTTGGACGCCAGAGAGATGGCGGAGTGCAGAACGTCGAAAATCCCTCTTGCTGCAAGATTGAAATTCCAGTAGGGAGAGAGACAGGTGACACTCAATAAAAACAGCATGTAGCAGTTTACATAGAGAGTCAGAAGCTGATACATGTCATGAGGGGGGACAGGGACTCTGCATGCTGCGGCAGGAGGGATGCGGTCTTGGGAGGGTGGCCGCCTCCCTAGATGCTCTTGGTTCCTGTTTGTGAAGGATCTTGTCCTGATGGGTTACAGTCATAAAATCAATTCACCAGACCACGTCCGCAGATGGTGAGGGCACAAGGACCCCGGGTCTGGCCCTGGAAGGCGACTGGGTGGTGACGGGTTGGACCTATTCCTGGGAGGGTGGAGCAGGCACTGCTGTTGTCTCAGCTGGGTGGAAAGTGACCACAAGTTCCACCTCCAGGTCCTCAAATATGAAACCTAAGACACACAGATATTGTCCAAGAAGAACTTCTCTCCTCTTTGTTGGAATAGCAGCAGTACAAACAGGCACATGCGTGGAAGACTTTCCAGATTAAGACAGAGGCCCCAGATGTAAAAAGAGAGACGTTCCAGCCAAAAGACAAGGGGACCCCAAATCCCCGGAATTTATTTATTTAAAATTGTGTATTTATTCCTGCATGTTTAAGCTTCAGTCACCTTCAAAGTGCTCTCTCTTTGAGGACTTTGCTCAAAATGGTTTTTGAACTCGTCCATTTGGATGCCTCTTAGTGCTTCTGATGTCTTTTGTTTCTGCTCTTCCACATCGGCAAAATGATTCCCTTTGAGGACTTTTTTTTACCTGGGGAAACAAGAAAAGGTCGCTTGGGATGAGATGGGGTGAATAGGGAGGGTGGGACACGGGGGGTCATGTGGTTTTGGTTAAAAACTGCTGAACACTGTGCGGTGTGGGCAGGTGTGCTGTCATGGTGGAAGAACCAGTCCTCTGTTTGCCACACAAAAAATTCCCTGAAGCTGAATGCAGCCTCTCACAACAATGCCAGCTGGTACACTGATGCCAATGGGATCCTACTATAAGGGGCCTGCCCTCCAAAGGATAATTTGTTTTGGGGGGTCCCCTCTCATATATTAGTTAACTGATCTTAGTTTGATGATTGATTTTGTAAATACAAAAATAATAAGTAAACCTAGAAGAGCAGATCTTTCGTGAAAAGCCTGGGCAACTTGGCAAGACCTCATCTCTATAATAAATACAAAAAATTAGCCGGGTTTGGTAGCATGTGCCTGTATGCTCTGCTACTTGGAAGACTGAGGAGGAAGGATCACCAGAGCCCAGCAGGTCGACACTGGGGTGACCGTGAGCGTGCCACTGCACTCCAGCCTGAGTGACGGAGTGAGACTCCAACTCAAAAAATAAAAATAACCAGTAGACCTCATTTAGTCAAAAACTTTAAAAACTGAATTTGAAACTACTTGTTAACAAATATAAGAAGCAAAGAACATACTGGAAAAAGACTATTTTAAAAATTATGACAAAAGTTTAATAGTTTTACTACATGAGCTTTGGATCAATATAGATGTAAAAGGTGGGCAGACCAATGGTATCGACTATAATTTTTAAGAAAGAAGCAGGTAGGGAGGTACACCAGTTTGCTACAGTGACAAAATCCTGTGACGCCAACATCCCGCAAACCCAGTGGCACATGGCGGGTGCTCTTGTAGTGTGCCGGCTGTCTGAGGCCTGCAGGTCTTGCTCTTAGGGCTGCATTCTTGCCAAGGCTCAGCCTCCACTGTGTCCCTTAGCCTTCTGAGGACCCAAGGGGTGGGTGTAAACATGCAGGGCCTCTTAGCCTGACTCTGAAAGCCCAGGCTCAGAACGGCCCGCCTTCCACGTTCTCCTCGTGTGGGCGGCCCATGCGAGCTACAGCCAAAGGCGAGGCACAGAGAAGCACATGCCGCCCTCGGTGGGAGAACCTGCAGGGTCACATGACGTGGGTGGAAGATGACCCACAGGAGGAGCCATCGCCTGGAAGCTGCCTCTAAGAAGAAACCTGTATGTGCTGGGCCAGTGAAACAGCCGCCTCCGGGGCACGGGCTGCAGAGCGGGGCGAGGGCCCTGGAGCACGTGGCACCAGGGCCTTGTGGATGTGCCTTTGGGTGGTGGTCAAGTTGGATGTGGACACAAAGCCTCAGCTGGCCACGGGCTTGAGAAAGAACTTTAAGGTGGCATCGTCTTGAAGGTGAGAAGCTGTTCTGACGCTGCCAGCCCAGGCCCCTGCCCGGGCATTCCAGGGCGAGTGCAGGCTGCTTCTGGAGAGCGTCCTCGTGGTGAAGACAGCCGTGGTTCCCAGAGGAAAAGGACACAGGCTCTCCCAAGGGGTTTGGTGGCCTGCAGTAGTCACGCCTCGGCTGATCAGGGGACTCTCGTTGGCTGAGCCCTGGGTCATCACACTGGGGGCTGGTGTTAGGGACAAACCCGTCCTCAAGGGAGTCAGTCGATGACAACTGCATGAATGATGAGGACAGAGGGAATAACCCTTCTGAGTGTGGACCTTTGAGTTTTCACACCGAGGACTAATGTGTCCTGGGCCACGTTACATGACAAGTTGCCCTGAGATCATGGTGTTGTCAAGCCAAACCTTGTTCGTGGGTCACCTGGGACTGTTTTGTTTCGGGCTGCTGGCCAGCGCCAGGTCTGTGACACACGCCTTTCGCTCTGTAGCCAGAGGTAACCTGGGGGGTGCCCTGCTGGGGTGTGTCAGCCAGGGTCTCCGGAGGCACGCACTGCTAGGACATATGCACACACAGAAGGGAGTGGGCAGGGAGGCTCCGCTCCCATGATGACAAGGCGGCATCCAGGAGGGCCGTCTGCACACAGGGCATGAGGACAGCCAGCAGGAGGCTCGGTCCAAGTCTGGAGCCTCAGCACCAGGGGACTGACCCTGAAGTCTCTGTCTGAGGTCTAAGGCCCAAAGCCCCCAGAAGGCCTCTGGTGCAAGTCTCAGCATCCAAAGGCCGAAGAAGCTGGGTGTCTAAGGGCAGGAGGAACGGAAGCCCAGCTCCCACCAGGGACGTTGCGGGGGCGAGAGAAAGAGAGAGAGAGGAG